>NC_043968.1:71922682-72227682 GCF_902148855.1 Sphaeramia orbicularis | reverse complement strand
GACCATCCCAAAGTCATTGTTTCTTCATTTTAGCAACAACATTTTGGCGTCACGAACAGGATCGAAAAGAGGGCCTTGGTCGATTTGCAGAGGAGACGTGGTGACACTGTATTGGGCCCAAAACTAAAGGTAAGAGCTTTCTTTCTTGCCAAATACATGCACAGTCTCATCATGCCTTACTGTGAGTAGAATTTCAGCTCTCTTCGAAGAGAAAGAACTGCAAAGTGATTGGATGGGATCTGGGGACTCTCCACTCACCAACGGGCTGAGACTCCTTTGTGTTTTAAACAAATTGACCTGGGTCTGGTATTTAACAATTGGCATTTAAGACAGTAGTGAGTAGTGAAGATGTGTAATGCCATCTAAGAGAGACGAGGAATAAATGTGAAAATGCTGTAGCATCTTTAAGCCCTGAGGATAAAGTGAAGAGGAAATGCGAATAAGGTCCCGATTGCATACTTGTTGATAGGGATGGAGTCTCTTTAAATCTACATTCCAACCTGTGATGTAAAGTACTGACACACAAGGTTAAATGTGAATGATAGAAAAAGAATCAGAGAGACTCCCTGAAACCATCCCAAAGTCATCGTTTCTTCATTTTAGCAACAACAATTCGGCAGCTGATTCGTTGGCTCTTGAGCATGTTAGTATTGAGGCATGCCCGAATCCTGTGTAGTGTAACAGAGGGAAACACAGAGCAGCATGACTGAGGCTTCGGATGCCGGGCCAGATTTTTTAAGGTTTGCATTATGTTCCCATTGGCCACAGCAGCCCCATTTGCCTGAAATGTAGTGTTAATGTAACAAAACTTGAATATGGAGAAAAACATGGCCAAAATCCCACGGCGCACTACATTTTGGGCCAACAGGGCTGTCGTGGCCACCAGGAACATAAACCTAGCTTAAAATAGCCTACGTGTTGTGATTACTTTAGCCCGCTAGCTAGTTAGACACTGTCGTCATAAGTATAATGTTTTTATCTGTCTCTGTTTATCAGGCCACCAGACAAATGTTACCTACTGGAGCTGGTTGAAAACTATATCTTGCTAGTCTCTAGCTTTAACAAGTCTTGGTAGCGGGCTAGTGCTTGCAAACTATACCCAAAGGCGTTGCGGGGATGTAATCATTAGTGACTTGTCTGCAGCCTGTATTGCTTTGGGTTAAATATTGATCTTTGAGAATTGAGTTTTTGGTGTTTATCCAATTAATCGATTAGTTATTAAAATAATCTGCATATTAATCGATTAATAAAATTGTCGTTAGTTGCAGCCCTAGTCTGTTGTGTACTGACCTGCTGTACATTTACATCATCCCACTTATTACACAGATACTTTCAAAAAATAAAAGTAGTGATTGAGTTTTTTAATGTAATAATTCTATTGCAAATAAAAAAAGCAATAATCAATTAATGTGGGGAAAAAAGCCACATAATAACATAAAATGTTGTGTCAGATAACCTGTTGTGACAGGTTGTTATTGTTAAGCAGGTTAATGAGCATTTAAAATGAATGCATTAATATTCTGTTCATTTCTGCTCAATAAGTTAACTACATAAACAACATAAATGAACTAACATCCAAGATTAATATTATCTGAACAAGAAAAGCCCTTTTAATCATGTCATGACATATATGACCTTCAAATCCATTTGAAAACCCTGGTGTATGTGTTTATGTGTTATTTCTTCCCAGTCTAACCTGGTTTAATGAAGTTGTTTGGTGAAGGAGGTAAGCCAAAGTAATTGTCGAAGAGTGGAGAGCTGAAGTCGTCCATCCCATCGTTGAGTACAATCCCTGTTGAATTAGACATGACTTCGGAGCCCAAACTGCAGGGAAACGATAAAAGCTGTCAAGAACAACAATCCAGGGAGGAGGATGTTTTTTTTTCCTGATTTATCAGTGACGTACTAAAGGTTGATGGTGCTGGTGGCTGCCACTGCGCTTCCGTCCTCTGCTACTACAGAGATGTGTGTCGTCCCGTGGTTTTCAGGCAGAAAAAATTGAGGCTCATAGTAGTTTGTGTCATGTGTGGTGTCATCTGTTATCTTCTCACGGAGGGCATCGGCATAGACGTCAGATGTCATATTCTGAATCAACTTCACAGGACGAAACAGGACATACAAAGAATGATCAGCACTTTTCTTACATATAATAAATATCAGGCATTGATTAAAGTATAGTTGTGTGATGAATTTGACATCACCTAGCAGAAATTCAACCAGTTTAACGCAAGCAATGGGACGACAGCATGACATAGTAGCATAGTACTAATACTGCAGTAGCACAGGGTACTAATACTGCAGTAGCACAGGGTTTGCATAGTACTAATACTGCAGTAGTACAGGGAGAGCATAGTGCTAATACTGCTGTAGCACAGGGTTAGCATAGTGGTAATACTACAGTAGCACAGGGAGAGCATAGTACTTATAATGTAGTAGCACAGGGTTAGCGTAGTGCTAATACTTTTGTAGCACAGGGTTAGCATAGTATTAATTCCGCAGTAGCACAGGGTTAGCATAGTACTAATATTGCAGTAGCACAGGGTTAGCATAATACTAATACTACAGTAGCACAAGCTTAGCATAGGACCAATACTACAGTAGCACAGGGTTAGCATAGTACTAATACTGCAGTAACACAGGGTTTGCATAATATTAATACTACAGTAGCACAGGCTACTAATACTGCGGCAAATACATATATATATATATATATATATATATATATATATATATATATATATATAAAATAGATGTCGCATTGACACTGCTGTCTATGAGAACAAATGCATCACTTGAGCCGTCATCTTGGTGTGGGGTAGTGCTCCTTTTAAATGAATGAACGTCAGTCGGGGTCAACGTGCATACAGACTTACATCACCATAGATCTGCAAATTTGAGAAGTAATGTTTTATGTCTTCCTTTGTTACAAATGTCAAACCTGTATTTATGACCGAGCTGTGAGTAATATGATAGAGAAAATCGTTTTTTTTGTCAATATAGTCTACTTTATGTTGAAAATGTAATGCACATATAAGCAGTTCTTCCATTCAAAATAAACTACACTTCTACTACATAAAACCGCTTTTCCCAAAATGTAATCAGATCTATTCTGGGTCACTGGCAATCTGTAAACCCAATTTGGTATGAATTCAACCAATAGTGTTGCTGCTCGAATGTTAACAAACAAACAAACCGAACCAAAAACTATACCCCTCGCCTCCCCACCCTTTCAGTAATAATAATGTTTCTTAAGTGCCTCCACAGGCATCTATGGTAGGCACAGGGCATGATGGATAATCCCTTCATCCACCTCTTTTATTCCTACTGCACCCATCATTTTGGAACAGACTGGAATCAGACCATAAGACCCTTTTTCACTGCTCCAATCTTTGTGGTCCATGAGAAATTGATGGTTGTTGAAGTAAGAGAAGGTACTCACTATATTAGTTAAAGGGTTAAAGAACTTGTTGCTGCTCAATCAGTTCATCTACTTTTAATTTACTACTTGTTATTTTGTGTGACTTTATTACTTTTACTTCAATTGGATTTTCATGCAGCCTTTTACTTGTAATTCAGCATTTTTATATTCCTCTACTGGTACTTTTACTGTTCAAAGTCCTAGTCCTTTTCATCTAGCGTAGACCATATTCAGGTTTAGTGCAAAGAGCCTTCACAAAATCTGCAGTATCATGTGTTTTATCAGAGTTCACCGTGACTTACATCACTGATGTTCACAAACTTTGGATCTCCCAGAAGTGTCCTTTTTGCATAAGCGAATCGAAAGGCCTCCACAATGCGATGGTAGGTCAGGACCTTATTCTCAGTGCTTCCCAAACTGTCTGAGGTGAAGTTATATCCTACAGAAAATACAAAAAAAATCACTAATTATATGCTAGGCTTAATACACTTTAATATTCCCTGTAGGGAAATTCAGTCTCTGCCTTTTATCCATAATACACACACGATACCTAGCACTAGCATTAGCATAAGCATTAGCACATACACATTCGTATCAGTAAGCTGCCATTGAGGAAGCCATGTGACCGACTCCAGATCTACATCAGTACTGTGGTCAGGGACACAAACAGGAGAATTAACCTTTTATGAACCTGTTTTTGATGAAGGGGGGACAGCGGAGGACTGGGATAAACCTGCACGGTGTGGATAGAACAGGTAAACTCAACACAGAAACACTCCGGTATCATTGACATTCAATGTTAGGAGTAACGCATTACAAAAGTAATGCATTACACTTTTTGCTGTAACACAGTAGTGTAAGGCATTACTGATCAATTTTCAGGAATATTTTATTCAGTACATGTTCAATAGTGCTTGCATTACAACACACTTTCGTCCATAATTTAATTGCTCAAATGAAAAAAACAAATAAAACAGCAAGACCATGAGACCTGAAGGAATTAAAAATATGGCAGGAAAGTTCTATTTCCTGTTGGTGTTCAGCCAGTGGTTGAAGACAGTACATTTGCCCCATGGACGCATGCTCATTATTAACCCTATCTCTGCTTTCAAGAAGCTAGAACGATCCCTGTGATCAGCAATGACAAGGTAAGCTAACATTTCTATGACTAGATAGAATTCTTCATCAATTGCGGATTTATCTACTGGTGTCCTCGGCGCTGCACCCCCTGTTTGAACATGTAAACTGTTGAAAAAAAATGCAAGTGTTTCTGCTGGGATTCGAACATCGTAGAGCTATCTGTCCACATGTACTTTGGGGCGCAAATTTATGTGTCCCAAGGGTTAGGGATATTGAAAATACCAAATAGTCAGTACAATAAAAGTCAAAGGGTCAGACTTCATTCACCTTTATTTTTATTTACAGAAAGATCATTAGCTTTTGTTGGAAGTGTGTTCAAACAAACATGTTGTGGACAAAAGTAATGGAGAAAAAAATGTTTTACTGCATAGCAAACACATGTATTTGGCTTAAACATGTGTTTGCTCCACAGTAAATGATTTGCTAGGCCATACCTCCAAAGGCACATGAGCCGTATGTTTAATTGTACTTTATTGTCTTACTGTGGACTTCTTCTATTTCATAATCCAATGAGGCCAGGGCACTTCTCTGATTGCATGACACTCCCTGACAATTTTTTATTTTTCTAGTTAATGCATTGATTATTTTAATAATAAATATATGACAATCCATTTTCAAGATCCAACAGTTTTTGTGAAGTATTAAATCTGACTCAGATACACCAACAGCAGGTTATATCACAATTAGACTCTGCCTCGTTCATTATTCATTATTCATTATTAAAAAAAACATACTAATAAAAATATATGGTGAGTTGACAGAGACAATCACATACATCCTCTTCACCTTGTATACTGCCGATTTCCAACACAACTCAGGACGCTGCCGTATGCAGAAGTACTCTGATGACACTGCAGTTGTGGCATGTATCAAGGGGAATGAGGAGGGGGAATACAGAAGACTGGTGAGTGACTGTAGGGTGGTGCCAGAAGAACCAGCTGCTCCTAAATGCATCAAAAACTAAGGAGATGATGCTGGACTTCAGGCGCAAGCCCCTCACCCCACTCCCTGTTTACATCGAGGGGGAGGCGGTCGAAATGGTGCCCTCCTACAAATAAGCTCAGGAACACTTCTGTCCTCGGGTGGGTTTGTTTGATTTAATGTTTTTATGCTTTTATGTGACAGGTAGAAAACACATCTTGTCTTTTAGGTCTACCTCTTTTTAATCTAAGTTATTCACAGCTACTTCTACTATGGACTGATTTATTTATTGTGTGTTGATGTGGTATGGCTGTGTTTGTGGAGCAGTGACTGCATTTTGTATTTTGAATTTCCCCTAGGGGATTAATAAAGTAAATCTATCTATCTATCTATCTATCTATCTATCTATCTATCTATCTATCTATCTATCTATCTATCTATCTATCTATCTATCTATCTATCTATCTATCTATCTATCTATCTATCTATTAAAAGACATGACAAACTGTGAAGCTGAAACTGAAGCACTGTGTTTCTGTTTATCTGTCAAATGTTCATTGTGGTCAGTTTCAGATGCTGCAGCTCTTTCATAATTCATAGTTTGAGTTCTTGTTTGTTCAGTATTAATTGTCAGCCTTGTAAATCCAAACTGGACTGACTGTACATATCCTGACCAAGGAAAATGAAATTCTCCCTTTGTGCGGTAATCTACACCTAGCTTTTCTGCCTCCATCCATAATAATATGGATTACATAGACTAAATGTCATAAAATTAATGTTTATTTGCAACATAGTATAGCAAACTATTACATGATCAAAAACAAATTAATTTTAGCAAAAAAAAAAAGTCTCCGTTTTGAATGTCTGGGGTCACCAGAAATTTGTGATGTTAAAATAGGGTCACGAGCCAAAAAAGGTTGGGAACCACTGCCTTAAAGTATTTGCCTCCTCTGTTTCATTTGACCACTTTTAACCCTCTGTAAAATGATGGTATTAATGTAACTGTTTTCGAGGGCTGTTCCATCCAGTTTTTCAGTGTTTTTACTACGGGGTCCAAGACGCCTCAGTGTGAAATGATTCCAAACTTTAGTTATGACTGTGTTTAATCTATGTTGTCGAAATAAAGAGCTAACATCTTTGAGTCTAAACAGCAGCTGCTTCACTTCTTTTCATTTTCTCTCTCTCTCCTTCCTTTCTTATCTTTTTTGGTTGCCTCATGATCCTTCCTCGGGTAAAGACAGAATAACCCTGCCTCCTGTTCCTCTGGACCACTCTATAGATGATATATACACTTTATAGTTAAACTTTACAGTTCATACTGTAACTTTATACTTTACAGATTATATGGCAAAATGAAAACACTTTACTATAAAGAAGTGGGAAAAGAAAGAAACAGTCTTACCTTTCAGGATGTTTAGTATGAGTGAGAGCACCGGCCCACTGGCGGGGGCGGTGGGAGCCACCATGGTGTACTCCCCCACATTTACCCTCAGTGGTTCCTCATCCAAGATCGCCACATACTCCTCAAGATCCTGCATTGTGATGATTCCACCTAAACACAGATCAGCAAACACTGTAAATTCAACCTGGACACAAATGGAAATTCAAATCCATTTAACCATAGGAATTAAAGGTACAGAGATGGGTGCTTTATGTATGTATGTATTTATTTATTTATTTAAGAAAATGTAAACTTGAACAGTAGTGTTAGTGGCAAAAATAATGATATAGATCATGTTTTTTTGTTTCCTGAGTGAATAACTGTTTTATTTGTTATTAAGCTAATTGCCAATTTTTATCTCAAAGTAAAAAATTATTTTGTATTCTGTTTACTGTAACTCAGAAAAACATTGGAACTACAATTGCTATTGTGTAGAGTAGAAACAGTTTATGGTCTGCTGAAGACTTGGATGAAGTAAACACATTCAGTGGTTGTTTTATTTTCATATGGGCTGAAACAAGTGCAGCTTTGTTGAATTTTACTCATATGAAGGACAGTTCCAGATCAATAAACATCGTACCTGCAGCTGCTATATCTGCCACAAGGTTCTGTGCTAGTTGTCCTTCGTAAAATACATTCGGACCCTCCGTTGCTATTTTCCTGTAGGTTTCTGCGAGCTTTGGAAACATGATGGTCTCATTTTCTTTTCGAACATCACCATCTTCCCCGCAAAATACTTCACTAAAACAAAGAAACTTGTGATGTAACACACAACAAATTGTAATAATCAGGCTCTGATGTTTTAAAAGCCATATATGCTGAAGGTTACTGGTTCTTACCACAGGGCTGGGTTCTTGATGATGGTTTTTTTGTACAATTTCAATGCATCGGCCAGTGCCCTTCCCAAAGGAAAACCTTTCTCAGCAAGATCAGTGCTGGGTTGAAACAAGTCTTTCCAGGGCAGTTTACCGTGTCGTCGATGAGCCATCTCATAACCTCGAATTTGTCCTGGTACCGCAATAGCCAACCCTCCTACAGAGAACCACAAAGAATTAGAGGAATGTACTGCATCTTATTTATATTCTGACGTTTTAAACCTCTTGTAAAAATCTTAATATTGTTTGCCTCATAGCATAATAGCCTAATTCAAAGACCAATGGACCAAAGTATATGGACACGTTGAATTCAGGTGTTTCTTTTCTAACAGGGGTTTGGGATACAAAACAATAATGACATAATAAGGCTGAATCCCAGTTCACCCTTTGGCCCCTCCCACTTACCCCTCCCCCTCTGTTTTGCGCGTACATGTGAAGGGGTAGTGTTGTCCCGATTCTCAATTAGAAGGCGGAGGGCTGAGGAGAAAAATCTCCCATTAAACTTTAAGGAAATATTGATGTTTATAAACTATATGGACGAAAATATTGGGACACATCATGTCTGCAGCTGTAAGATGTCCTGTTCATGTCAATTTGAGATATAAACATCAGTATTAATAATCAATATGATACTTATCCCAATATAAAACTATATTATGACATTTGTCATTATTGTTTTGTATCCCAGACCCCTGTTAAAAAAAAAAAAAAACACCTGAATTCAATGTGTCCAAATTAGGGATGTAACGATATGAAAATTTCATGTCACGGTTATTGTGACCAAAATTATCACGGTTATCATTATTATCACAGTATTGTTGTAATGTGTTCAAAAAGTACTTATGCACACACTGAAATAATGTAACCAAGTTGTATTTTGAAAAAAACTAATAAATAACACACACACAATGTGCTTTCTTTTGGCAGAAACATTGATGTTGACATGTCAATATTTTAAACATTAAACATTTATTTTAAACATTAAAGATAGCACCTTATGGACATATCAAACATCTGCACCATTGGTAGGAATTGATAGGATTTTATTAATATCAATGCTATTGTCCATTCTGCTTACCAAACCAACTACTTAACAATTCTCTTACTGATTCCTGAGTGTTTTTTTTGAGTGGGAAAAAAAGTAGGTGGACAGGTCACAGTGGAGCTTGTTTGACCATTTTCCATATCAAATCATTCATAATGTCATGTATACACCTTTATACACACAAACAGAAAGTGAAACACAGTCAAATTTTCCTGAACTGTTTAATGAACAAATATAAATATTCTGAAAGAATGAGGATTTTAAAACATGTGAGGCTGATCTGATCCAGACTGGTCAGTGGTTCACTCCTGGTGAGTGACAGACCAGTCACAACAGTGTCATATGGTCCAGTTCCTCTGGAGGTCAGTCACTGATTTTCCTGTTGAATGTCCTTCAGTTCATAAAGCCTCCTCTTCTTTGGTTTCTACACACATCATGTGTCTTTGTACCGTTGAAGCTCACTGGTTTGGGCCCCATTTGAACTTGCACGAGTTAACACTAGCGCGGACCCGGTCTGTGCGCATGTGTGCGCTCGAACTAACCAGGTCCGTGCGCTCACTCGCTCGGACGGACCGGGTCCTTGTAGGAGCCCAGCATCCCCAATCTTTGGACCTCTGTCCATGCAGGTGCCTTCCGCCATGTTTTCAGAGGCCAAACATTGCAAACTGCACACACACGCCTGGGGTGCCGCTGCTTCTCTAGAAAATGAGCAGTATCACCGTGATGTTCAAAGTGCGGTAATCGAACACGGTTATCATGATAATTAGAGTTTAAACGATAATACTAACCGTCGGAATTTTACTGCAGTTTATCATTATACCGGTAATCGTTACATCCCTAGTCCACATACTTTTGTCCATTTATGTATGAGTTTGGCTTGTTTTTAAGAGTGTTAAACCTGAGGTCTCTTAGTATCACAAGGTCATTTCCCTTTGAAAAAGTACTAATCCTCCTTGTCTGATAACCCAGGTTGAATATTACCCGTCTGGGATAAATCTGTGCTGTTTCCAAACATGTCCTGGGTTGCATTGCGAGGCGCAGTTTCCCTGGCATCAATGGTCTCAACTTTTCCTGAAAATGAGGCACAAACATCAGGAAATAAAGTCAGGGTCCTAGGATTTATTGTATTGCTGTCTTGAGTTTGTGAGATGAGACCTTTTGATTGGATAAACATGCATGTAAAGGTTTAAAGTGATACCAGTCGTTGCATTGTAGATCGTGAAGAACAGTCCTCCTCCAATTCCCATATTGTGAGCATTCACCAGTCCAGTGCACAGCATAGCAGCGATGGCTGCATCTACTGCAGAACCACCTTTGATCAGGATGACTCTGTGGTAAAAGGAAGGAAAATGATCAGTGGATAGATAGATAGATAGATAGATAGATAGATAGATAGATAGATAGATAGATAGATAGATAGATAGATAGATAGATAGATAGATAGATAGATAGATAGATAGATAGATAGATAGATAGATAGATAGATAGAGTCTACTCTCGTTATACCGCCAACTTCCGTTCACGGCCAAATTGGCGGTATAGCGAAAATGGCGTTACAACGGGTTGCGTCCATAATGTGCATGTCTTTACTATATGATGTCTATGCTGCCTCCGTTAACCCGTTCTAATTGCGTTTCTAAATAAATCTTGATTCTGTTATGTTGTAAGGCAGGGATCGGCAACCTTTAACACTCAAAGAGCCATTTCGACCCGGTTTCCACGCCGGTTTCCGCGGCGCACCTCGGAGGTGCCGCGGCGCACCTCGGAGGTGCCGCGGCGCTGGCGGTATAACGGTCGGGAAATCAATGGTATAAGTGTTGTTTGTGCATGGAACTGGGCTGGCGGATGGCGATAGGCGGAAATGGCGGTAGCTAATGGAATAATGCATTGGGGATTTTTGTGCAATGGTTTTGGTCGGCGGTGAGTGAAAATGGCGGTATAACGGCGGGCGGTTTAACGAGAGTAGACTGTAGATAGATAGACTTTATTGATCCCAAACTATATGGACACACCCCTTCACATGTATGGGATAATGACATTTTTAAGTGTAATATTTGATTACAGTCACTCATGTCTGACCTGCCGACCTCTGAACACAGCCCAGCGTCTGCTGCCACAGCTGCCTTAAAGTATTCATTTGGAGGTTTCCTTTTCCCGCCACTGAAGAACACGCCTACGAAGGTGGCGACGGCTGCCACCACCAGCATCATCAACGCCACAATGACTTTCTTCTTCACCATGTTTACAGCTCACAAACTAAACGGTTCGTTTGATGCCTGTAAGGACAGAAAACATATTTTATTGCAAAGCTTGAAAATCACAAAAAAAAAGCAAATCTCAAACCAGTTCTGAAAACTTCTTACTAACTCTAAATATTTGACTCTAGAACACTTAAATCCAAATCTGACTAAATAATCTTGAAACTCCAGCAGGGCTGTGTGGTTCTGTAAATAACCTGTTAGTTCACTATTGTAATGAGATCTACGTATCGTTAGCCATACACATTGTCATACACTATATGGACAAAAGTATTGGGACAAGTTGAATTCAGGTGTTTCTTTTCTAACGGGTCTGGGATACAAAACAATAATAACAAATGTCATAATATAGTTTTATGCTGTGATAAATATCATTACATTGGTTAGTTTAGTTTAAACTGTTATCTTTGCTTCCAAAATGGCTGAGATGTTTTTTTTTACTTAATTCCCCTCAACATTTTTTGTTTTGTTTTTTATTCATGATTTTAAATGTTCTACCTCTTAAATTCTAAAATATTTTTCATGCTCTGACTGTAAATAATAATTTTCTACCACAACTAACCATCTACTTTTGTCACATCTCACTTAAGAATTAAACATTAAGGAAATATTGATGTTTATTAACTATATGGACAAAAATACTGGGACAAATCATGTCCACAGCTGTAAGATGTCCTGTTTATGTCGATTTTGATATGTAAACGTTAACATTAATAATCAATATAATATTTATCACAATATAAAACTGTATTATGATATACACTACCAGGCAAAAGTTTGGACTCACCTTCTTATTTAAATGACATGAGATGGACCACAGATGGCCAACAAGTGCTCAGCATCATTTGGAACTCCTTCCAGACTTTTGGAAAACATTTCAGATGATTACCTCATGAAGCTCATCAAGAGAATGC
Organism: Sphaeramia orbicularis; assembly: GCF_902148855.1. NCBI lineage: Eukaryota > Metazoa > Chordata > Actinopteri > Kurtiformes > Apogonidae > Sphaeramia > Sphaeramia orbicularis. Next base: position 72,215,670 of record NC_043968.1, on the reverse strand, counting down.
CAAGAATGCACAAAGCAGTAATAAAAGCAAAATGTGGCTATTTTGAAGAATCTAAAATATAAAACATGCTTTGAGTTTTGTCACACCTTTTTAAACTACATAATTCCATATGTGTTCATTCATAGTTTTGATGCCTTCAGTGAGAATCTACAACAGAAATAGTCATAAAAATAAAGAAAAACCAGGTGAGTCCAAACTTTTGCCTGGTAGTGTATGTCATTATTGTTTTGTATCCCAGACCCCTGTTAGAAAAGAAACACCTGAATTCAACGTGTCTTGGATGACTTGGCAATTATGCTGTGAGGCTAATGATATGCAACATGAATAGGGAATGTCCCCACCTACCTGATGATGTAACCTCCTAAGACCCAGCTATGGGTTTTCTGTCCACATTTGTGGACAAGAGTTTCACCATTTTATACAAAAAAAAAAAAGAAAACTGTCCACCACAAAGGACATTCCACAAAAATTTTAAAACTGCATCTGAAAAAACTGTTGCATCATGATGTTTCCAATATAGGCACTTATTTAATAAAAAAACAAAAAAAGCTTGTACTTTGCTGACATTTCCTGGGTCTTAGGAGGTTAAAGGTCAAAAGGATGACTTTTCACTTCACACACATATTAACACAATTCCAGTCTAACCAATTTTTGTGTATTTTTGTAGAATATAAATAAAAGAGTAAAATACTTTTAATTAATGTCAGTTAGTACAATTGGTTGGCATCATCTGAACAATGGCTGTTTTTCAAATAGATCTGGTCTCTGCTATATTAAACCTTTTCGCACCAAAGTTGCAATAGTGTGACAAGCAACATAACTGAATCAAACAGACCGCTTTTTGAAATCAAAATTGAATATTAAAAAATAATGATAATAAAAAACTCTGGCACCTAAAGGGTTAACACCAGGCAGCTCTGTGTGCAACATAACTGTCTATATAACTACACTCAACGAATGTGAACATCACATGAGGAATAATGGCGTAGATATGAAACAAAATTTATCAGTGATTAACACCTTCGAGCCTATGTCTAACAAACAGAACCAGTTTGGTCTGTGTTCAGCTGAAACACAAACAACTCCAGCCTGTTGGAAAAAAAGTTGACGTAACTACAACAACAAAGCAGCCTGCACAAAAAACAGGGAATTTTCATGATTTTCTTTTTTAATGTTTCTCCCACTTATTAAGTAGTAGTAAGTTTTGGAATCACATAGCATGTTGAGAAAGAGTTTTGTTGCAGATGAAAGTATTTCATTAAGTGTGTGGCAGTATTTTAACTAATGTCTCAAAACCTACTGTTAAATCCTCGGTACTACCGTGGTTCAGCTCTCCGTTTAAATAGGGTCCAGATCTCTCCTGACTAGACTGGGGCCTTTACCCTTGAGCGCTAACCAGGAGAAATTCTACTTAGCTGAACTTAATTCTGAAACACTCGCCTGCCTCTAACTATCTTTAATTCCAACCTCTGTCCCGCTAACTGATACCAAAGCTGCCAGGAGGGACGATGATGTCAGCCCAGTTGGTTTGATAGCTGTTTCGTGGATTTAGTGCACTTGTTACATGACAGGTAATACTTTAAAAGCCAGGAATAATAGGCTTTCGGGACATAATTAGTAGGTGGATAAAGGCTAAAATACCTTCAGGACTTTTGTTGTTATGCACACAATAAACCTAGCATTTTACATTTACCAACATAATATACCACATAGGGAAATAACTCAAGGAGAATTTAGAATTTACTTTTTATAAATTTATTGTAGGCAATTTAGCAAAGCACAGCATATGCATGAATTAAATTTCACTCAAACATAAATCCATAAACTGAAGCTCTGAGTCTAAAACTAATCTTAGTCCATCTAATACCAGATTCCGGTTGATAACCCACATCCCATCAGTTCAGTCTATGAGTCCTTCAGATTGTTTCAGTTGTTGCATAGCTTGTAGTTCTCGAGGGGAAGAAATAAAAATAATAAAAATAATGATGAGGTTAAAAGCCCTGTTTCATCAATCAAAAATCGAAAGAAAGTCCAAATTGGAAAAGTTCTCAAATAAAAATAATTATTTCTCTAACTTCTGCAAAAAGAAAAAAATTATAAATTGGTAAAAAGATCAAAATTGGAAGGTGTTGTAAATCCGGATAAATTGGAAAATAGGATCTTGCAAAATAAAATCTAAAATTAGTCTAAATTTAAGACTCGAATAGAATGAATTCGTAGAAAATCCAATAACCGAGAAAAATCGGATAAATGGAAATAAAAACCAATGACTTCTAAAGATTTGTTGAAATAGATTCAAATTCATAAATAATTGAAAAATTTGAAATAGGGACCAATAGGATAAATTCGTAAAGATCCAATAATCGGAAAAAATCGGACGAATGAGAACAAAAATCGAAAACTTCTTTAAACTACAAAGTTGTCGAAAGAGATTTAAATTCCTAAAGAATTGTAAAATTAGAAAAAGAATCCAATAAGTGAAAATTTAAAAATAGTAATTACAACAAAATTTAGAAAAAGGTCCAAACTAGTAAAAATAGATAATTGAATAATTTAGAAAAATAGGATTATCACTTACCGAGTATTATTCGGAAAAAGTTACAAAACCGGAGAATTTAGAAGAGTAAAAATCAAAAAGTAAAGCTTAATCGGTATCAAAAACCTAGATAGGAAAAAGTCAAGAAGTTAGAGAAATAGGATAAATGTAGAAAAATTAAAAACAAAATTTAATCTAATTTCTGTAAAAAGTCAAAAGGGTAAAAATTAATTCAAGTTAAAAAGACATTTTCAGCAAGCTTGATCAGGGCTGTCGAGTTTGTCATAAAATACTGGGTAAAAGGAAAGAAATAAGAAAACGTAAAAATTCTTCTTCTTTTCCAGTCTGGGCCAAAGTGGAGAAAAATACTGAAAGTCTGTTAAACAGATGGTCCGTCGGCAAATGTTCCCCATAAGGTGGTAAAAGTTTTTAAAATACAGTTCCTGCCTTTTAAGAGTCTTTGGTCCTTTGTCAACTGAAGAAATAGGTCTTTGCTTTTAAAAGTTCGATCCGTCGATGCAAAGTTATTCTGTCAGACGAGCCTCCAGCATTATTTGAGAAGTAAAGATTAACAACTCCCGGCCAATCTGCTGCGTACTTTTCTGTTCTCAAAAGAGCGCAACTCGGAGCCTAATCTACACCGTTGTTAACGGACGGAGCTCTAACCTCAGCGAGGCTTCAAGTACTTCTGATGTGCTATAATAGCTATTTCTTATTTTACCAAACTCCGTTGCTTGGTTATTTTCCATTAATGTCATAGATGAGTTGTGTCCAGATGTTTCCGTCGGAACTTCCCTTTTTTGTTATTCACAATCTGATACCCTCGGCCGAACTTTGTGTTCTTTTAGCTAAAGTTCCTCATTTTTAGAGAAAGTTCTTCTTTCTTAGGGAAAGTTCCTTATTTTTTAAGAAAGTTCTCTTTTCTTAACGTTATCAGTTAGCGTCAGGCAGCAGACGGCTCGTTGTTTACTTTAGTTCTCCTTTTCTGCAGGATTTGTCCTAAGTTTACCTCTACTTCGTGCAAAACATGTCCTGACTTAACCAATCAACTTGTCCTCGCTTAACCTATCATAACACATATCAGTAAGCACAAATAAATGCACATTCTTATTATTATTTTATCTTAAGCATACCTATTATTTGCAATTACACATATTAAATTCAATACTATTACATCAGCTCAAATCATCTTGTTAGTACTAAGCTATACCTAAACACTGGCTTAAATGCTCGGGTTTGTGCTTCCCTGTAAGGCCTACTGGTGCCTGCTGTTGCTGTACCCCTGAAAACAGGGGAGATAGAATCACACGAGTGATTTACTGTTGTTTTTCCTCAGTGTGCATTTTAATGCAATGCCAACAGTGACATACAACAAATAAAACCACGGCTACGTAATACAACGTCAAAACCTATGCAGCTCCAGCCCCACATATTAGCACCACAAACGTGCACAGACAGAAGATGGCGGCGTGCACCCACGACACACTGCATGACAATGTTCAGCCACAGTTTACAACAATAAAACTTACTTTAGCATTGCAAAAACTATAACAAACAAAGGGTTTTATGCTTCAAGAAAGTACATTTCACATTATAATCACAGTTGACCACAATTACCTGAAAACAGGGGAGATAGAATCACACGAATGATTTACCGTTGCTTTCCTCAGTGTGCACTTTAATGCAATGAGGAAAAATGGCGCGAGCCCTCTAGAGGTGAATAAAGACACAACTAATCAACCCCAGATCGTTTCAGGCATGCTAAGTGGATCAGATTACCTTATCTGAAATGGCAAAGATATTATTGTAACATGAACATTTTAACTATATTCCTATTGTTTTAAGACTTATGTGAATTAATATGAATTAATATTTATTGCAAACATTTTAGCTATTTTACTGTTTTTACATCTTAATCTTGTAATAAACTGAATCGCTGCAATCCTATATAAGGCATATAATGTTACTACAACCTATCACACTGTGACCTGTGGGGCCTTGACCTCGACCCATCTTGACACTACCTATTGTCATGCGTCGTCGTTTGTGTTAATTTAGTTCTGGGTTTTTGTTTCTTCCAGTTTTATTTTGGTGATGGTAGTCTCCTTCCTGTTTAGTCTGCACTCTATCAGTCTTGTCTTGTCTGCCCTTCCCCTTCATTGTCTGCACCTGGTGTCTCCCTCGTTATTGTCCACACCTGTTTTGATCCCTGCCTCCCTTATATATTCTCCCTGCTCCCTTTGTCTCTTGTCAGTGCGTCGTTTCTGTGATCTTGTGAAGACCAACCTCTGTTAAGTATCTTGAACCTTGAATCTTGACCCTTTTGTTATCTTCCTCAGGCTTTAGTTTATACAGAGTACGTTGTACTTCTCTTTTAGTTCATTTGGTTTTTTAGAGCACGTTGTGCTTCTCCTTTTGTTAACCTTTTTGTGATTTTGAGATTTTTTTGTAAAATAAATCTTTTTTTGACCACTGATCCCTTCGTCTCGATGCATTTGGGTCCACACCTTGTGAAGTGTCGTAACAGAACGCACTGACCAGAATGGACCCAGCCGAGACAGTATATACTGCTGTTGGAGCACAAGGACGTCGGCTCCTTGAAGCTGAAGCACACCTCGCTGCTCTGAGCCAAGCAGTGCAGCACCTCATAGAGCAGCAGCGAGGAAACCACGAAGATAAAACAGATCAAATTTTGAAGATTAACCATACCATGCAAAGGATCCTGGCTCACCTGGAATCTGGGAACCACGTTCCTACCCAGCTTGTCAGGATGGCTCCTGCGGCCTCATCGATGCCTCCGCCAGCTGAACCCACCGTCAGTGTTCCTCCCCGCTCCTCACCACAGCTCGCCCCCCCTGACAAATTCTCTGGACAATCAGGTGACTGCAGAACTTTTATTTTTCAATGTGACCTTCATTTTAAACTGTTCCCCGTGATTTATGAGACAGAATATACCAAGCTGGCATTCATCATCTCTCACCTCACTGGATGGGCAGCGGAGTGGGCTACGAGCGAGTGGGACCGGGGGTCCACCGCCTGCCAGTCTGCAAAGGCTTTCTTCGTCGCCCTCCGACGGGTATTCGACCACGTCGCTCCCACCCGTGAAGCGGTCCGGAGGCTCGAGAACCTACGCCAGGGGGACCTCAGCGTGGGAGAATATTCCATCCGTTTCCGCTCAGCAGCTGACAACACAGATTGGAACGATGCGGCTTTGAAGGACGCATTCCGCCGGGGCCTGTCGGGAGTCCTTAAAGATCAGCTGGCGCCGCTGGAGGAGCCTCCAGACCTGGACTCCTTGATCACTATGGCAACCCGCCTGGACATCCGCAATCGGGAGAAGGACCAGGAGCGACGCTACGAGGATGGCTGGAGCTCGTTTCAGTCAGCTCTCCCACACCCATCCACATCAGCACAGAGACCCTACGTTCCTTCGGCGCCTCCTGCTGGAGAGGAGGAACCGATGCAGTTGGGCCGCACTCACATCTCCCCAACTGAACGGCAGCGCCATCGTCAGGAGGGGAGGTGTTATTACTGTGGTCAGCAAGGACATCTGAGGGCGGCCTGTCGGATAAGAAAACCTCGTTCCTCTCCAGAACTTCATGATCTCACAAACATACATCCCCTTCCTAGTTCACCCAGACGCACTCTGACTCCAGTTATGTTTATTGTACATAATAGCAGGATAGAGTTGGGGGCTTTCATAGATTCAGGGGCCGATGAGAACCTGATGGATGAAGCTCTAGTAAAAAGCCTGAACTTAAAGATGTGTGAGCTTCCCTCTAAGGTTACAGCTCAGGGTATAACTGGGGTGGAACTTTTTCAAGTCTCCCATCACACAGAACCCCTGCTAATGAACATAGATGACCACAGTGAACTGGTGGGATTTCAAATAGTAAAATCTCTTGCTCACCCCATTGTGCTAGGACTCCCCTGGCTAAAAAGACACCGTCCCTCCATAGACTGGGTCACAGGCAGGATCGAGGCCTGGGGAAAGGATTGTAATGTAAACTGTGTCAGCAATACACACAATGTAGCCTCTGCTTCCTTTCCCAAGCACCCCATGAACATGCAGAATCAGGGGAATTCAGAAGTTTCAGACTTATCCAATGTACCTTCCCACTATCACCACTTGAGGGAGGTGTTCAGTAAAACTCGGGCATCCTCTCTTCCTCCTCACCGGGACTATGATTGTCCCATTGATCTGTTGCCTGGGGCTCCCATTCCTAAGGGACGCATGTACTCTTTATCGCAGACTGAGACTAAAGCTATGGAGGACTATATAGATCAATCACTTAAGTCCGGGATTATTCGACCTTCCTCCTCGCCAGCGGGGGCTGGTTTTTTCTTTGTAGCAAAGAAAGACGGTACTCTCCGCCCATGTATAGACTACAGCCCCCTTAATGAAATCACGGTAAAGAACCGCCATCCTCTGCCACTAATGGCGTCTGCATTCGACCAATTACAGGGAGCAAAATACTTTACTAAGTTAGACCTAAGGAATGCTTATCACTTGGTCCGCATACGTGAGGGGGACGAATGGAAAACTGGTTTTAACACGCCGTCAGGACATTTTGAATATTTAGTCATGCCGTTCGGATTAGCGAACGCTCCAGCCGTGTTTCAAGCCATGGTAAACGACGTGCTACGGGACTTCTTGAACCGTTTTGTGTATGTTTATCTTGATGACATCTTGATTTTTTCAAAGGATTTAGAGTCCCACAAGCAGCATGTCACTCAGGTCTTAGAACGGTTACTCGAGAACCAACTGTTTGTGAAAGCAGAAAAATGCGAGTTTCATGCCACCTCTGTAACTTTCCTTGGTTTTGTTATTTCCCCAGGAAAGGTGGAGATGGATCCCGCTAAGGTAAAGGCAATGAGAGATTGGCCTGTCCCAGATTCTCGTAAGAAGGTGCAACAGTTTTTGGGTTTTGCAAATTTCTACCGAAAATTCATCAGAAACTTTAGCTCAATAGCAGCTCCCCTCCATGCATTAACCTCAGTGAGTTCTTCCTTTGTCTGGTCACAACAAGCTAACAAGTCATTCGAACGCCTTAAACTAGCCTTTACCTCAGCCCCCATACTCACCATTCCTAACCCTGAACTGCAGTTTGTAGTGGAGGTTGACTCCTCCAATGAGGGTATTGGGGGGGTTTTGTCACAACGTTCCCCCCATGACAACAAGCTCCATCCTTGTGCATTCCTTTCACGCAAACTATCATCTGCTGAAAAAAATTATGATATAGGAAACAAGGAACTGTTAGCCGTTAAGGTGGCCCTGGAGGAGTGGCGGCACTGGTTAGAGGGGGCCCGGTTTCCATTCATTGTATGGACAGATCACAAAAACTTAGAATACATTCGTAAGGCAAAACGTCTGAATTACAGACAGGCCCGGTGGTCATTGTTTTTCAATCGTTTTAATTTTACCTTGTCTTACAGACCAGGTTCCAAAAACGGTAAGCCGGACGCCCTTTCTCGTCTATATGAGCCAGTGCCCAGGGCCAAAGACCCGGAACCCATCCTTCCACCTTCCCATGTGGTCGGAGCGGTCAGCTGGCCTATAGAAGATCAGGTCAAGCGGGAGGCCAGTGTGAGTCCAGCACCTAGCAATTGTCCACCTAACCGTTTGTTTGTTCCCTCTTCACTGAGGTCGCAGGTCATTCACTGGGCTCACACCTCTCTGCTGACTTGTCATACTGGGGCTCGCAGAACTTCGTTTGTGGTTCGCCAGAAGTTCTGGTGGCCAACTCTTGACCAAGATGTCAAAGCTTACGTGGCTGCCTGCACCATCTGCGCCCGTAATAAAACCTCCTCCAGGCCACCACAAGGTTTGCTTCACCCTCTGCCTGTCCCTAGTCGACCTTGGTCTGACATTTCTCTTGACTTTATCACAGGTCTCCCTCCCTCTAGGGGTAATACTACAATATTAACTATTGTGGATAGGTTCACCAAGATGGTTCATTTTGTAGCCTTACCTAAACTGCCCTCAGCTAAGGATACGGCTAAACTTCTTCTTACTGAAGTAGTCAGACTTCACGGTATACCTAAAGATATTGTTTCAGACCGGGGGCCCCAGTTCTCCTCAAAATTTTGGAAAGAGTTTTGCTCTCTCCTAGGTGCCACAGCCAGCTTGACATCGGGATACCATCCACAATCGAATGGGCAGACGGAGCGCCTAAATCAGGAGCTCGAGACCTGCTTACGTTGCCTGGTGTCGCAGAATCCGGCATCCTGGAGTGAGCACCTGACCTGGGTGGAGTACGCCCATAACACCTTGCCTACCGCTGCTACCGGTCTGTCCCCTTTTCATTGTGCCTATGGTTTCCAACCGCCTTTGTTTCCTAGTGCTGAGAAGGAGGTGGTGGTGCCGTCAGCGCATAGCCTGGTAAGGAGATGTCATCGGGTGTGGGCTGCTGCCCGCAGGATTCTCATTCGCAATGCCTCTCGGATGAAGATGGTGGCTGATCGCCGGCGGCGCGCGGCACCGGGGTACAGACCGGGGCAGCAGGTTTGGCTCTCCACCCGGGATCTTCCGCTCAATGTGGAATCCAGGAAGCTCGCTCCCAGGTTTGTTGGTCCATTCCCAGTCTCCAAAGTGGTTAATCCTGTATCCGTGCGCCTCCGTCTGCCCAGGTCACTTCGTGTACATCCGACCTTCCACGTGAGCCGTCTCAAGCCAGTCATCCAGAGTCCACTGGTTCCTCCGGTCACGCCTCCTCCTCCGCCTCGGATTATTGATGGGGGTCCAGTCTACACGGTCAAGAGACTTTTGGCAGTCCGAAGGAGGGGCAGAGGTCACCAGTATCTGGTGGACTGGGAAGGATATGGTCCGGAAGAAAGAATGTGGGTTCCTTCAAAAGACATCCTGGACAAGCAACTCATCAGGGACTTTCATTCCGGACATTCTGCCTCTCCTGGTCCGTCAGGAGTCGGACCTGGTGGGGGGGGTACTGTCATGCGTCGTCGTTTGTGTTAATTTAGTTCTGGGTTTTTGTTTCTTCCAGTTTTATTTTGGTGATGGTAGTCTCCTTCCTGTTTAGTCTGCACTCTATCAGTCTTGTCTTGTCTGCCCTTCCCCTTCATTGTCTGCACCTGGTGTCTCCCTCGTTATTGTCCACACCTGTTTTGATCCCTGCCTCCCTTATATATTCTCCCTGCTCCCTTTGTCTCTTGTCAGTGCGTCGTTTCTGTGATCTTGTGAAGACCAACCTCTGTTAAGTATCTTGAACCTTGAATCTTGACCCTTTTGTTATCTTCCTCAGGCTTTAGTTTATACAGAGTACGTTGTACTTCTCTTTTAGTTCATTTGGTTTTTTAGAGCACGTTGTGCTTCTCCTTTTGTTAACCTTTTTGTGATTTTGAGATTTTTTTGTAAAATAAATCTTTTTTTGACCACTGATCCCTTCGTCTCGATGCATTTGGGTCCACACCTTGTGAAGTGTCGTAACACCTATCAAGACATCTGTCATGCAGATTCTTTACTCTGCCAAAATAACGAAACTAAATTTTACTATTATTATTAGTATTATTATTATTGTTATTATTATTATTATTATACAGGCTGTTTTAAAATCAAACTTCAATGTCAGTTCAACAAGTAAAAATTTAAAGATAATCTGTGAAGCAACAGGATGATTTAAATCCTATAGTAAAATGATTTGGATTGAGCTTTAATTGTTTTCCACCTAGATGACTAAAATGAATCCTCACATATTTAACAATAGTTATCAGTCTTACCTTGGCTCTTCACTGTGTGCAACAAAGTGCAGCAGATGACTAAACTGAGTTCTCAACCTCCAACTCTCACTAAATGTCATTAAACATTAACCTACTCTACCATAAAATACTGACAGAGACAGAAGTTAAAGTTTAGAATAATTTGTCATCTGTTTCCAATCATCACTGTATTTTTTTCACTGTATTTTTATTTCTTTAATACCACAAAGCAATTGAATGACCCTGAAATGGGAGGAAGTTACAATTACAATTATAGTACGTATGGTTCCATGAATAAAAGGGTCTTTATCTGCAGTGATGGGAAAACATGCCAAAGATTAACAAAGTAAGCTGCTTTGTTGGTTCATTTCAAATAGTTGACTTATGGGTTCAGACACTCAACAGTTTCACTCAACGGTCCAGGAGCATCATTCACAAAGGGTTTGGAATGGAAGATGTAAATTAAGAAGCTCTGCGCCAAGAATACGAAGGCTTTCATCTGTGCAATGAGGAGTGGACAGAATAAACTACAGAGGTACAAAGAGGACTATCACAGGGTTCCTACAGGTTTCTTCAAGTTAAATTCAAGTCTTTTTAAGACCTTTTTAAGACCATTTATATAAAAACTTAATACCTATTTCACGGCCTATTTCATAGACCTACCGACAAAGAAAAACAAAATTCTTGAATTTGTGTTCATTTATTTCTCGAATAAATGTGAAAATGTGGAGAATGATAACCTCATGGTAACCTCATTGCAGCATACTAGTGAGTACTCACACTATAACACATAGCACAGACACAGACCACAGACAACAAGCCAAACAGAAGTGTGAAAGTTAAGCGGACCACAAAAGTTTGACTAACACTGTTAAGTTGTTTTTTAACATTGGTTACGTTAGCTAGCTACTTATTCCATGCTGGGAATATGGGGAGTAGAAAGACTCTTGAACAACAAAAAATGAAAATCAACTCAACAATAGAACTCAACAATAAATAAAATTAAGATCAGAAAGAGTCAACTCCTTAGCTCTGCACTCTTGGCAGCGATCTCTTCATCAAGGACAGCCAGTTCCGCCAACTTGTCCTTATGGCCTCTCCACAGGAGGTTGGACCTGGAGATCAGGTCAGCCATCTTGCTCCCTGCCTTCGCTTCAGCCTCCTCAGCCAGCCTGTCTGCATCCCCAGCCAGACCCTCAGATACCTCTTGTACATGTCTCCTCTTCACCTTTAGCTCCTGAAGACAGTCCTCTGCCTCCTTCCTCTTAAGAGCCTGGCCTTTTGCCTCTCTTTTCTTTCTCTCTGTCTCAAGATGGAGACGATATCTGGTTCTAGCTTTTGCTACACTCGCCAGTAGCGGTTTACTGAGTGGAACCTGGGTATAGGGTTGGGAAAAGAGAACCAGAGTCAATGAGAAATTCAAGAGACCAACCATGTTGATTCTATCAACTTTTAAGTCAACAGCATATTACTAGTCGAGGCAGGGGTCATTCATACCTCAGTAACACCTCCATGTTGTATGATGTAATCACACACCAGCCTCCGTGTGACCACAGTGTCCTCCTCCACTTTGTCTGACTCCACCTCTTTGTTTATCGAGAATCCATGTTCAACTGTAGCTTGGCCGTGGGAAAGGATGAGCAGCTTCTTGCAGAAGGCCCACAGCTCTGGATAAGGCTCCATGGCACTGCTCAGGAAGATGTCCAGCCTCTTCTGCATGGGAGAAAAGCAGAGGAAGTCCTCACTCCGGCTCTCCAAGGACAAGAGATGGTCAAACTGCTGCAGTATGACATCCCCTATGACAAAACAGATGAGACAATAGACAAAAACATTGATAAATCATTGGACATTGCCAGCCAATCAGATTGAGGACAAATTCATGTGTAGCCTATAATTTGCGCCTCTTTTTCCTACCCACAGAAGTATCAGTTAGCTGTTTGTCCGGGAGAAACCTCTGAACCAGCCTTTCATGTGATTCCTGCATCTTTCTGGGCCTCTGTACATTACTGATGGATCCAGGCACACCATCTGCCTAACAGTCAGATACTTGAGGGAGCTCTTGTCCTGCATTTTCCTGATGATGTTACACAGTCCCTGCATGCACTCTCTCTTGAACTCTAGCACCCTGAGCTCTGCACCTTTAATGCACTAGAGAGAGAAATTAGCCATGTGACCATGTTTTCAGTGACCTTGTTCAGCCTAACCATTTGTAAAATGATCTTTTTAAAACATCACACTACTTTAAGGACTGACTCTGCACCTAGACCAATGCTGATGTCTTGTGGGATGAGCCAGATGGTCTTCTCTGTGACATCCAGTTTGGTCAGCTGCAGGGCAGTGATATCGTGGAGGATGTCTCTCTTTATGAAGCGTCTGAGTAGACTCTGTCAACAGACAAACACAAAAATGTCTGGTGCGGCACAATCACTAACATCCAATTGTCTGATTATGATGCATAATGTATCCACTATTTTTTACAGATTTTTTACACATACTAACCACCAGTGACGTGCAGTCAGAGGAGGCAGGGGAGGCAGAGCCTCCCTTGTCAATCTTGAAAAGAAAAAAAACTTGACCATAAAATATAATAAATGTTGATAGTTGTCAGCTGGTATGTCCTATAAACTCATTTTCCGTTCGAATCCAATATTGTTTTTTTTGTTTTTTTTTTTCGTCAATTAGAATAGCAGAATTTCCGCATGCTCCATTCAAATACAGGGAGGAGATGCGTTGTGAGGCAGCTCTGTGCTGTGCCTCCAGGAGAACTGTCTCCTCCCCTCATGAACTCTGCTGGTACCAGATGAAAATATTGTGTCGCTGTCCCTCTGTATATCGCAGTTAAAATGCTTTCAAACACTCTGATTATATGCTCTATCCTTCCATAATCTGCATAACGTATGGAATATATTTCTGTAATGTGTTTAGGCTCGCAGATTAATCATAAAACCGCAGTGAAAAAGTCACTAGGGGAGGCAAACAGTACCCCTGCCTCATGATAGATGGCGCCTGTGAGTCCACAGATTCATGCGCTTATAATCTTCTTCGTTCTTTTTTATACACTTTAATTCACCAGGATCGGCGCATGGATTTCATGTACAAATAAAGGTAAGACCATAAACTTTTTTTATTTTTAGTTTGAAATGGCTCTTTTTGAAGGTTTCCTGTTGAGTTCCTGCCAGTCTACCTCTGCTGACTTGATGCAGAGCACATATACCCAGGCCATTCCTTTTGCTCACTCTCTCTATTCCAGTTTCTCAGGCCACCATATATTTGTAGATCTGGCTCTGAAAGAGTCAGTGCCTCCCCAGCCATGAACCCCACTGCATGTCACTGCTAACCACAAACCCCATATTGTCAAATCATATCAGTTGAGCTCAATCATTGGTGATTACAACGTTAGGTAAATTATTACCATCATCAACTCAGTCAGATCCTTGGGGAGGAATGGAAGCACAGGCTCATCTGTCTGATATTTTTTCAGGAAGGGAGTGAAGGTCCTGGCGAGTGCCGCGTAGAACTGCAATTTGGCCAAGATGAGTGGATCCTTCATGGCTGCAGCAACTGTGTCATAGGATGCTGAGAGACACACAGACAGACAGAGAGGCAGGACATTTCAACTTAGCCGTATATTACAAAAACTATGACAAGGCCACACCACCACCAGGGTCACAGTCACAGACCTATTCACAGCATTTTAGAAGGGCCTACCTGTTCCAGGGTTCAAGAGTCTCTTTGTTTTCACAGCTTCCATGTACAGGAGCAGTGATGGCCAGACTGCCAGGGCTCTCTCCACAACTGGAAGGTTTTCTACCCAACGATGGGCACAGAAAGACAGGGGGAACACAATGGACTTGGTTACTGTGATGTAATCCTCTCTCCTGGCAGGCACATTGTGGAACAATGTGTGCATTGCTCTCAGTAACTTGTCCAGCTGCCATGCATTGAACCCACACTTGAATGCGTTGTGTAGCGTGTCGGCCACAGCTGCCCACACAAACGAGCTGAACACCTGAAGGTTTCATTGCAAACTTGATATTAGAAACCAAATTCTCTGTAAAAATGCTCTGCAGCACTTTGAGATTGTTTATACAATGTAAAGAGCACTACAAATAAAATGCATTATTATAATTAATTAATGGATGACATACACACTCACCCACACGCAGAAATAGCATTATAAACTCCTCACCTCCGTACTGCTCAGCTTGATCTTTCTGGAAAAGGTCGAAGAGCCTCCAATTCACACTGGGCCCATCTATTGAGATGGACACCAAGTCCCTGAGGTTCAGTTTGTCCATACATTCCTGAAAAAAGGGCTGCATTTCATTACTCAAGATAAGAGGAATGGATGAGCACATATTGTTAAGGGAAGTACCTAACTGGTCATGTAACATTGCTTTTACAGGACAGTGTATGCACAAAAATTGAGTCTATCAGTATAAATGGAGAAACATTTTAAGTCAATAAGGTTATGCTTACTTTGAGATGCGACAGCAGGTCTTGTGCAGTGGAATGTCCCATAAACTGGGAGCCCAGGTATCTGGATTGAACCTGTCCTCCGTCCCAGAAGCGGACATGCACATCCAGCTGTTTTTTTTTCGTAGTCTCGTTGAGGCTCTCATCAAACATCTGAACAAACGGCGATTTGTTGACTTTGGACACCAATTCTTCTTTGATATGAATGGCTAAACCAAACTTGCCGATGTAAGCCGTTTTGTCGGGACCACAACTAAAGGTGTTAGCGATGTCGGAGTCGGGGAACATGCATTTGAAAAGCTCTGAGATACCCTCATTTCCATTGTAGGACTGGTGTTTGGCGATGGTGTTAAGAGTCCACGACACCTCTGCTTTCATCGTTGGTGTGGACCCAAAAGCTGTGCGCAGATCCACTCTAGTTGCGGTCGTAGCTGGAGGGGCTGCAGCAGTAGCAGCAGGCTGGTTGACGTTAGCTGCTTCGGGCACATTAGCGGTTAGGTGGCTAACGTTATCCGCTGCTGCTTCTACAGGTTGAAACACGCCGGCGATGGAAGTTCTTTGCCTTTGATAGAATTCATGTGCTTCGACAACTTGGCATGTGACTCTAATGCCTTCACGCCCATTGCACCTAGCTGAATCCTTTTTTTGCATACGGTGCAAAAAGTTTCGAACACATTGTTGTCCACCGGTTTTAGCCAATGACTAAAAGATTGTTTATCCCGCCACGCTTTGTTAAATTTACATTTCCCCATATCCCCAGCATGAACGGCGTTAGTCAAACTTTTCTGTGTCCTGCTGAGATTTTCTTCGATTTTTGCGCTTCTGCTACTGTTGCTGCTTGTGGTGCTGTAGAGCGTGATCTCCAGTGACGTGTTCGGAGTATCGTGACCCAGGGCTGTGTTGTGTTCTCAATTATTGGTTCCGCCACTCTTTATTTAGGCTACGTTATTTAACCAAATAACAGTGGTTGACAAATTAAACTTTTGAGGAGAAATGCGAAATGGAGAAGTTACATACTGCACAAATTTTAAGACCCAGATATAAAAATTCAAGACTTTTTCAAGTCTTTTTAAGGTATTATTTCCAAATTCATAAATTCAGTGCTTTTAAGATTTTTTAAGACCCCGCGGGAACCCTGTACTTGGGGGTACGGGCAGTGCAGTCCATGCCCCCCCTCCTGCAGAAATGAAAGTGAAATTTTATGCTCATTTAAATTTTCCCTACCTCCTGAAGCTTCACAAACTTTCATTTGAGGAGGCAGGACATTTGTCCTGGTCTATTATAAATTATACACATGTATAATAAGTCTAATGCAATGGTGATGATTTTTTTTTTTTTTTTTTTTTTGTATGAAATGTTTGGTGTGGTGCTGCGCCATGGCAAAACCTTACCAGCAGAAATGCTGCACTCTGTAAAATACATCTAAGATCAAATAAATTACTAATCACAAACAAAATTAAAGTCACATTTAGCATGCTAGCTTACAGCTGAACTTACCTGCTAACTGTATCACCACCACCCACTCAACTTGCCATCCGCTGACAGGCTTCTTCATGTTAGCCATGCGACATTCCACAAGATATGTCTTTGAAATATCAGTCGGGTCAGTTATCCATTTTGTTGGTACGATACTATGTGCATCCTTGTCTGGTCCATTAGTCCAAGACACAAGGGCATACCGAGTCTTAGACAGTTTTGTATTTTAGCGGCCTTTTCCCTCCTTTTCCCAAGACCGCTGCACTGCGCGTCTACTCCCACCCTGTTGTGCTGTCATTGGCTAGTATTACTGTGCTGTGATTGGCTATCATTTGTTGGTTCAAAACTCTCTGCTTTTGCATTGGTTCATGTGTTGTGTTCACAAATACTATACCAGACCAGGGTACATAAGGCCCTTTCCCACCAAAAGGCCCAGGAACTTTATTACCAGGAACTTTTTGGGGTAAAAGAGTTCCTGGTAACTGCGTTTCCACCACACCCAAAAGTTCAGGGTAATATATTCAAATCAGGTTGATGATGTATGAGGAGCAGTAACAGAAACTGTAGTCCAGTTCATGTACATCCACAAACTAACCTCTAGCACAATAAAATGACACTACTTTAAATGGACAGGTTGGGTTTAACATTTTACTGGTTGTTGAATCACTTAATCCATCTGGAATATATCCTTAATTTGTATTTTAAAATGGTAGAACATGTATTTTCAACTTCTTATTCCTTAAACTAAATCACATCTAACTTTATGTGATGGATGGTTCTGTTTCATTTCTGTTGTTTTACAGATATAGTCCAGGTTCAACTCTAAAGTCAGACAGATTTACTGAAATGCCTGCATTTAATTCAACTGCATATTACTGATAAAAGTACTTATACTCATATTTTGATGCCTTGTAAATGAACAGACAGTGTTAGGTTAGATTTTTTTTTTTAATTAAAAATTGAAACAAAACAAAGGTGCCTTGAGAGTAAAAGGGAAATAAGCACGTGTGAAAGGTTCAGGCTTCTGGACCACATTTATTCTGTATGTTTTGTGATTTCCACCTGAAATGGACCGGACGGACTCGCCTCTTTTTCCAAACCCGTGGCTCGTTTGTGTCCAGGTCCATCATCTACTGCTGTTTACAACGGCCCAGGTCACACATGTCACATCACACTGGTAGGAATCTGTCATCATGTGTTCTGTTATTCATTTTAGCATTTTTATTACTTTTCCTGTAGGAAAGCGAAAAAGAGACCAGGACCATGGAGTTCCAGACCGGCTGTCCTGGACTAGCTGGACCAAACCCTGGTCCAGAAGCCTGAACCTTTCACATGTGTTTATTTCCCTTTTACTCTCAAGGCACCTTTGTTCTGTTAAGTTTGCTTCACTATAATGCTTTGCAGTGTCATAGTCCAAATGAAGAGCTCATAGTTTGGTCGACACAGCGGTTCAGAGTCTCTGTGTTTTAAGTTGCACATAAAATTTCACAGCTTCACTTCAACTGTACAGAATGACTCAGTTTCTTCTAATTTTGGTATTTTGAAGTCTTACTGCGCTGCTACTTAACCAAGTGAAACAGATGAACAGCAGATGCAGCCTCAGTCTGACACTCATGTCCGCTGAATGCTGCCCCCTACAGGCCTGATGACTTCCCTTCAGACTCACATGGTCTGCAGTGCAGAGGATCTATTTTTCTCTGGAAATAGGACTAGCTCCAGAAGAATTTACCACTGGATGTTCATGAATAATTTGATTTATAAATCACACCAGAAGTGACAGCAGGAAAGACGCCCACTCTGTTTTTAAAAGCACACACAGAACTGGAGGATGGCAAACGGCCATCCTCCAGGAGTCTGGGTCTGCTCCAGGTTTCTGCTGTTAAAGGGAAGTTTGTCCTCGCCACCGTCACCACTCATAAGTGTTTGCTCCTGGAGGATGCTGTTGGGTTTCTGTAAATTGGCTTAGAGCAGAGGTGTCAAACTCATTTCAGTTCAGGGGCCACATACAGTTTAATATAATCTCACGTGGGCCAGACCAATAAAATGATAACAGTTTAAAAAAAGTAAAATTACATGATGAAAATGTGTGCATCTACAACTTATTCTTTAAAAAATGTATATAACAATAACAAACTGAAAATTCTGGAGAAAAATAGGTGAAATTTTATCAATATTATTCCTCCAATATTATACCTTTACACTAGAGGTAAAATTTGGAGTAATTATTAGTAGGTTATTATGGTAATATTTGACTAATCCGGCCCACTTGAGACAAAAATAGGGCTTTATATGGCCCCCTAAACTAAAATGATTGATTGTTCATATCTTCAGTGTAATTTGTCCATTTCACAAATCCATCCCAGGAGCCGGATTGGACCCTTTGGTGGGCCGGCTTTGGCCCCTGGGCCGCATGTTTGACACCCCTGGCTTAGAGTCTGGTTTTGACCAACTCGATATGTAAAGCATCATGAGATAACTTTTGTTATGATTTGGCGCTATATAAATAAAATTTGGTTGGTTTGATTAATTAACTAGAAGCACTCGGAGAGCGCAGACCTCCGCCAAGGCTGATCAGTGGCCCCCCCATGGGCCCCCCCACCCCCGATCACCACCAAAATTTAATCATTTCTTCCTTATCCCATTTCCAACAAACCCTGAAAATTTCATCCAAATCTGTCCATAACTTTTTGAGTTATGTTGCACACTAACGGTCAGACAAACAAACAAACCCTGGCAAAAACATAACCTCCTTGGCGGAGGTAATTAATTCTATTAATAAAACTCATTTGTTTGCTCTAACAGGAAGACACTAAAGTTTGCAGGACTGATAAGAATATTAACTTAAACATTCAGAAAGCTGTCTGTCAGTTACCCCTCCTGGCTTTGGTTGTGGCTGATGGGTTACTTTTTATTTTCTAACTAGAAGCACTCGGAGAGCGCAGACCTCCGCCAAGGCTGATCAGTGGCCCCCCCTGTGGGCCCCCCCACCCCCGATCACCACCAAAATTTAATCATTTCTTCCTTATCCCATTTCCAACAAACCCTGAAAATTTCATCCAAATCTGTCCATAACTTTTTGAGTTATGTTGCACACTAACGGACAGACAAACAAACAAACAAACAGACAAACAAACAAACCCTGGCAAAAACATAACCTCCTTGGCGGAGGTAAATATGCTTCTTCTTTTTTCCCTCTGTGGTTCAACAGTGTGCACATACAGGGGTTGGACAAAATAATGGAAACACCTTCACCTCAAGATGATAATGCCCCAATCCATACAGCTAGAATTGTTAAAGAATGGCATGAGGAACATTCTAATGAAGTTGAGCATCTCGTATGGCCGGCACAGTCCCCAGACCTCAACATTATTGAGCATTTATGGTCAGTTTTAGAGATTCAAGATGTCGATTTCCACCGCCATCGTCTCTAAAAGAGTTGGAGGGTATTCTAACTGAAGAATGGCTTAAAATTCCTTTGGAAACAATTCACAAGTTGTATGAATCAATACCTCGGAGAATTGAGGCTGTAATTGCCGCAAAAGGCGGACCTACACCATATTAAATTCTATTTTGTTGATTTTTTAAGGTGTTTCCATTATTTTGTCCAACTCCTGTAAGTCTTTGTTGTTTCATGAATTAGCCATGTTTCATGGCTTTTTTAATGGGCATAACTGTTTAATACCGAATGGACCTAGTCATCCCAGTGAAAGAGAGCGTGTCCACCTGCATTAATGTTCCAATACACTTAAAGTTTGTCAGAGGAACGCTACCTTTAATCCAACCCCTTTACGATAAGTTTACTACTTATTTTAATGTGGTCTGTTCTCTACCTGTTTAAAACACTGTGTGCTAACAGGGATATGAATACAGCTGATGCTTGGTGTGTACATGTGTATGTATGAAAGTATATGTAGAGTCTGTTCCTGTGTTCAACAGAGTAAATTACTTTGATCATTTAAATGAAAGTTTAAATCATTTACAATTTAAGGAAATCTCCACCTCTCAATATATGAACATACTTTGTTTTTATGGGATGTTACAGGCTGAAGCCTTCTCATGATTTTCATTGCAAGACAAATCTGTGAAATGTGTGTTTTCAGATGGAAAAGCAGACTAAGCCAAATTTAGACAATTTCATTTGTACGAGGCAAAAAGACAGTGACCATCCAACCCTACCCACAGTGTCCATCTGAGCCTACCCACAGTGTCCATCTGAACCTACCCACAGTGACCATCCAACCCTACCCACAGTGACCATCTGAACCTACCCACAGAGACCATCCAACCCTACCCACAGTGACCATCTGAGCCTACCCACAGTGACCATCTGAACCTACCCACAGAGACCATCCAACCCTACCCACACTGACCATCTGAGCCTACCCACAGTGTCCATCTGAACCTACCCACAGAGACCATCCAACCCTACCCACACTGACCATCTGAGCCTACCCACAGTGTCCATCTGAACCTACCCACAGAGAGCACCCAACCCTACCCACACTGACCATCTGAGCCTACCCACAGTGTCCATCTGAACCTACCCACAGTGACCATCCAACCCTACCCACAGTGACCATCTGAACCCACCCACAGTGATCATCTGAACCCACCCACAGTGACCATCCAACCCTACCCACAATGACCATCTGAACCCACCCACAGTGACCATCCAACTCTACCCACACTGAACATCTGAGCCTACCCACAGTGACCATCTGAACCTACCAACAGTGTCCATCTGAACCTACCCACTGTGACCATCTGAACCCACCCACAGTGACCATTTGAACCTACCCACAGTGTCCATCTGGACCTACCCACTGTGACCATCTGAACCCACCCACAGTGACCATTTGAACCCACCCACAGTGACCATCCAACTCTACCCACACTGACCATCTGAGCCTACCCACAGTGACCATCTGAACCTACCAACAGTGTCCATCTGAACCTACCCACTGTGACCATCTGAACCCACCCACAGTGACCATTTGAACCTACCCACAGTGTCCATCTGAACCCACCCACAGTGACCATCTGAGCCTACCCACAGTGACCATCTGAACCTACCCACAGAGACCATCCAACCCTACCCACACTGACCATCTGAGCCTACCCACAGTGTCCATCTGAACCTACCCACAGAGACCATCCAACCCTACCCACACTGACCATCTGAGCCTACCCACAGTGTCCATCTGAACCTACCCACAGAGAGCACCCAACCCTACCCACACTGACCATCTGAGCCTACCCACAGTGTCCATCTGAACCTACCCACAGTGACCATCCAACCCTACCCACAGTGACCATCTGAACCCACCCACAGTGATCATCTGAACCCACCCACAGTGACCATCCAACCCTACCCACAATGACCATCTGAACCCACCCACAGTGACCATCCAACTCTACCCACACTGAACATCTGAGCCTACCCACAGTGACCATCTGAACCTACCAACAGTGTCCATCTGAACCTACCCACTGTGACCATCTGAAACCACCCACAGTGACCATTTGAACCTACCCACAGTGTCCATCTGGACCTACCCACTGTGACCATCTGAACCCACCCACAGTGACCATTTGAACCCACCCACAGTGACCATCCAACTCTACCCACACTGACCATCTGAGCCTACCCACAGTGACCATCTGAACCTACCAACAGTGTCCATCTGAACCTACCCACTGTGACCATCTGAACCCACCCACAGTGACCATTTGAACCTACCCACAGTGTCCATCTGAACCCACCCACAGTGACCATCTGAACCTACCCAGTGACCATCTGGACCTACCCACAGTGACCATCTGAACCCACCCACAGTGACCATCTGAACCTACCCAGTGACCATCTGAACCTACCCATTGTGACCATCTGAACCAACCCACAGTGACCGGTAACAGGTGTTATAACACCCACACTTTTGAAATGATGATTTCATCCCCCACACTTTTCGCGAGATAAACCAAGGTAGCCACTAGCCAATTACCGGTAGAAATTCTACAGATCAACCAGAGAGAACAAGTAAGTGAGTAGGAACCTAACAAATACACAAAGAGTAAACACATAGATCAGATCAGAAGGACAGAGTGTTTTGTACTACTATTAGAAAGGCCAATGGAAACAGGTATGAATGAGTTCTTCAGTCTGTTTGTCCTGGACCTGGACAGACTGCATCTGCATCCATTTTGTATTCAGCCGACAGAGGGTGACTACAGTCTGCAGTGATCGATCAGGCCTTTTTCACCACTCTCACTTTGTAGAGGGGGGAAAGCTCCTGGAGGTTGATGCCTGCGATCTTGCTGCACACCTGTACAATGTTTCTTCAGCACCATGCATTTGAGTTCTATCCATTCACACCCCTTAACAGCAAGAGCAGCTCAAGTAACACGGGTCAGTGGAGTCAGATTCAGAGGCACCGGTAACTGATGCGGGACGCGGCAATGGATGATAAACAGGAAGCTCAGACTTTTATCAGAAATATATGAGAATTAAACATTTTTGAGTTTCAAAACCTGGTGGATTTCTTTTACATTTCAGTTTGCCACATGCTTAATAGGAGCATGTTAAGATTACAAAAGAAAAGTGTAAAAATGCCAGATCGTTCACTATAGCTTATAATATTTTGATGCAAGTCAAATTTCAGTTTCCTACATCATCTTTTGCAGAGTATTGATAAAGAAGCTGATATGATGCATTTTACATGAGATTTAGGAAGTGAGAAAGCGTCATCACCAGGGAATTATTTAACCTAAGGATAGAAATGGTCATGACCAGGAAATTATAGTCCTGTTTCTGTCCTTTGACTTTTATTTTAGTAGTAGTTTGTTTCCCTGATTCTGTCAACTTGTTCTTCCTGTTTGTCTGACTGTCTCCCCACACCCTGGCTGTTTCCACCTGTTCCCCATTACCCAGTGTGGATATATTGCCCTTGTCTTCCTTTATCTTATCCCAGTTTGTCTCGTTGTGTACCAGAAGAACTAACAACTCATCTCCTTGTTTTGTATATTCCTTGATTCATGCATTTATCTGTGTGTTCTTTTGTTATTTTGTCCAAGTGAATTCCTGTTTTTCCCTCACTGAGTGATTTTCAGGTTATTTTTGAACATCTTCCTTTTTTCCAAGTTTATTCACCTCTGTGAGTGATTTTGTGCTATTGTATAATTTTGACCTTTGCCTTGAAATAGTGGTTTTGTATTGTTATTGTATTTTTGACCATTTTCCTTGATTGATTTTGAGTTTTTTGGGTTATATTCTGAGTTTTTTTTGCCTCTACTGAGTGATTTTTATTTGTACTTTAAAAATAAAGGCTGTTAATTTTAAGTTCCTGTCTGGCAGACTTGGATTTGGGTTCATTCCTCGTTTAACCATGACAGCAATCCCGTAAAATTGAGAACCCCTTGATTAAAAACATGATTATTGCATTTAAATGTGAAAGCTGCACTGTGTTGGTATGGGATGAAGAATAAGTTTCATCCAAAAATGATAAGACTAGGTGTTTCCTGGTCATTTCTTAGTAACAGGAGCCACCTAAATGTTTTTTGTAATTAGTGGAATCTTTGAACTAGACCACAGGTGTTAAACATGCAGCCCAGGGGCCAAATCTGGCCCACCAAAGGGTCCAGTCCTGCCCTTGGGATGAATTTGTGAAATGCAAAAATTACACTGAAGATATTAACAATCCTTTTAGTTCAGATTCCACATTCAGACCAATACAATCTCAAGTGGGCAGGACCAGTAAAATACGATCATTATCATCTATAAATACTTACAACTCCAAATGTTTCTCTTTGTAAATATAAATATTTTATGTATTTACACTAAAACAAAGTATAATTTCACAAAAAAAATGTGAATAACCTGAAATGTTTTAAGAGAAGAAAGTACAATTTTAACAATATTCTGCTTGTTATTGAATGTTTTTTGTGTTTGTAGATCCACTGTGATCTGTAAGTTATAATGAACATGTGTAAATGATAAACTGAAGCATAATATTGTTAAAATTACACTTATTTTTTTCAGTTTGTTCATGTTATTCACATTGTTTGAAAAGATAGTTTATAGATGTAAACATTTTCATTGTTTAATTTTACTTTTTTCACTATAAAACAAACACAAAATTTTGGAGTTGACATTATTTATATATTATTATGTTATTATTTTACTGGTTCGGCCCACTTCAGATCAAACTTAGCTGAATGTGGACCCTGAACTGAAATGAGTTTGACACCCCTGAACTAGACAATTTTGGAGATTCATTAATTTCTCCAGTAGATGCAGAAAGATCTCAGTAAACATATCTGACATTTCCCAGACTGTGACTAAGAAATGCAGGAAGGTCATTAAAAAAGGATAATTATGCAATAAAGAGACATTTTATTTATTCAGTTGTTTGAACATCTGGTGTTCATATCTGAGTGTGGGAAAGAACAAGCTCTGAAGAAACGGGGTTATGGTTCAATATTGAAGACAAATGTGTGCTGGACTCACTTCACGTTTACACAATGTTGAGGGCAGTAAACCTCACAGATGTTGAACTTCTGCTTTGATTCATATCCAGAGTTAGTTTGTAGTGTTACCGGAATACTCACAGAAGAGATGCTGTGGAACCAAAAATGGGGATAGTTTTCAGTGTTGAAAATGGAATCTCCCTAAAACTTTCCATGACGTGTTCATCCTAAACAATTAAATCTGAAGTCCAGGAGGGGTCCACATTCTCTGTTGCACTGCTGAATAAACATGAGATACATCTGTGAGGAAAAAGGTAGAGACACTAAAAGAAAAAACAGAAAAAATGTTTGTGCACAGGAAAATATTCCTGAGTCATAAATTAAGAATGAGTTTACTGACAATTATTATCAGATGTGACAATTCCATGGTAAGTGAATATAATCTAACACTGGACAAATTATGACAGACTGAATAAACAAGGCAAAGACTAATCATCTGTCAGGACGAGGAGGGAGAAGTGGAGGAGAAAAAAACACAGACAGGAAATGAAATCACAGTAGATATGAGGAAAGGGATAAACAAGTGAACTAACACACACACACACACACACACACACACTTACTGGCAGCTTGGGTGACCAGCTTTCAGTGTGAATGACTGGTCACTATTAACTCAAGGGTTACAGATGTTACTCAGATGTGAAACAGTCAGATTTCATTTTCTGTGAAACCAAGGAGAGACAGCACCATGCCCTCACTGAAAGAAGGGCAAAAATCATACAGCAACAAAAAGTCTTTCACTGAGCCAATTAATTATATGCAAATCTTTGTTTTAGCTTGTCTCTGGGTAAATCTACGTTCATATTAAACAGAATATCTTATTAAAATAAATAAAAATAAAACTCAGTTCCAAGAAACTGAAGTTTCTTTACTTTCTCAAAGGTTATCTTTGCAATGTGTG
Organism: Sphaeramia orbicularis; assembly: GCF_902148855.1. Lineage (NCBI taxonomy): Eukaryota > Metazoa > Chordata > Actinopteri > Kurtiformes > Apogonidae > Sphaeramia > Sphaeramia orbicularis. Next base: position 72,190,045 of record NC_043968.1, on the reverse strand, counting down.
TGAATATATATTTATTGTTACATTTCCCCCAAAATCAAAATCCAACAGCTCATGGACAACAAAACAAGTTGCACAATAACAGAAGAAGGGGGAAAACCATGAAGGGGCCCTTTTAGGGGTTCTACAAGGAGACTGAAAGTATTTGTAGTCACCCACTGAGACTATTACAAAGGTAACTAGAAAAGCACTCGGAGAGCGCAGACCTCCGCCAAGGCAGATCAGTGCACCCCTCTGATCATTACCAAAATTTAATCATTTGTGCCTTGTGTCAGTATCAACATTTCCTGAAATTTTCATCCAAATCCATCCATAACTTTTTGACTTATCTTGCACATGGACAGACAGACAGACAAACAGACAGACAAACCAACGCTGGCAAAAACATAACCTCCTGAGCGGAGGTCATGATAAGACAAAGATAGATAAAATGAAAACAGTTCGTTGAAAATGGGAGTCACTGGTCAGGCGGGGGGGTGGACAAAGGGCGGAATAGTGGCCAACTGACAGCTAAGCAGGGATGTCGACACTTGGACAGCACACAGTCCACTGAGCTGAGAAGATCAAACTCCTTTTAAAGAAAAGATCACTAATCACTGCCAGGTGAGGAGGAAGATGGCAGGTGTACCCCATAACCTCCACCTTTCTCTGGAACTTCTCCACCAGTTGTTGTGGGATCCTGTAGGATTACTGGCAGCAGGGTCGTCATTCCTTCAGACCACCAGAGTGGTCTTTCTGTCTGCAAACAGGGAGGGGACTTTCTGGAAGACCTGACAGAGCTGGGCATCCTGTTGTGGTGTAAAATGATCTCTGTGTGAGATAATCTGGCCTGGCTTCTTCCTCTTCCACGTCACCCTCCTTCACCAGCAGGGGCACCACTGGAGCCTGGAGACTCTCATTCCATGCTTTCAGGAGGTTCATATGGTAGGTTTGTTTCCAAGGAGGTTATGTTTTTGTTGGTTTGTCTGTCTGTCTGTGTGCAAGATAACTCAAAAAGTTATGAATGAAAATTTCAGGAAATCTTGATACTGGCACAAGGAACAAATGATTAACTTTTGGTGGTGATTGGGGGGGGGGGGGCTGATCTGTCTTGGCGGAGGTCTGCGCTCTCCGAGTGCTTTCCTAGTTATCTTTGTAATAGATTCAGCGGGTGACTGCAAATACTTTCAGTCTCCTTGAAGAACCCCTAAAAGGGCCCCTTCATTGGTTTACCCCTTTTTCTGATATTGTGCAACTTGTTTTGTTGTCCATGAGCTGTTGGATTTTGATTTTGGGGGAAACGTAACAATAAATATATATTCACACACATTGCAAAGATAACCTTTGAGAAAGTAAAGAAACTTCAATTTCTTGGAAATGAGTTTTATTTTCATTTATTTTGATAAGATATTCTGTTTAATATGAACCTAGATTTACCCAGAGACAAGCTAAAACAAAGGTTTGCACTGTAGCATCTTCTTGAGGGTCTGCTTGATGCTTTCAACCAAGTAGCTACTATCTTCATTAAGTGGATTGAGCACCTATGTGAATTAACCAGAGAAAGGGTTCATATGAGAACCACAAAAAGACTGACCCAGATTCAGATTCTTTACTAATAAAAAGCACTGCTGCCACACTGTTAAAAATCCTTCCATTCAAGGAAAGGTTCTATATTCAAAATGTTATTGAAGAAAGCTCATTTGGACTGTGGAAAAGTGGAAAACTGTTCTGTGGTCAGAAATGTCTGACTTTGAAATTCCCTCTGAAAACCATGGACACCTCTTCCTCCTTGCTATTAGTATGTGTGATCAGCATTTAGTTCAAAGCCTTGGTCTCTGATAATATGAGGGTGCAATAGTTGTTATGGAATGAGCTGCTTGTGCATCTGGAAAGACATCATCAGTGCTGAAAGGTTTTAGAGTAACTTATGTTCCTGTCCAGATTATGTCCTTATTATGGAAGCCCTTGTATATTTCAGCTAAACAATCCTAAACTCCATACCCCATCTACTGCAACAGCATGTCTGTGGACTAGAAGAGTCCAGATGCTGAAGTGACGTACCTGCAGTCCAGACTTTACACCCACTGGGTGCATTTAGCACACTAGGACTGAGAAATGACGACACGGTGGTGCAGTGGATAGCACTGGTGCCTCACAGCAAGAAGGTCCTGGGTTTGATTCCAACACCAGTCGACGGGGGTGGGACCTTTCTGTGTGAGTTTGCAGAGTTTGCATGATAGTTTAATTGGTTAATCTAAATTGACCCCACCCCCACCCCCATCCAAAGACATGCACTGATAGGTTAATAGGTTAATCTAAATTGCCCATAGGTGTGAATGTGACAGTGATTGTGTGTCTCTATATGTCAGCCCTGCGACGAACTGGCAAAATGTCCAGGGTGTATCCCGCCTTTGCCCATAAACAGCTGGGATAGGCTCCCGTGACCCTAGTGAGGATAAAGCGGGTTCAGAAAATGAAAATGAATGAATAACTGAGAAAATACAAGAGCCAGAACTATTGGGCAACTACAGTCCTGTACCAGATGAGAATGTGACACCCTCCTGTCCAGTCTTCTCAGTTTCCAGATGTTTGTGGACTGTTGTTAAAAGAAACAGGCATTGCTGCCATCAAAGTCAAAAATGCAACTAAGGGTGCATTTTCTCAGTGTAAACCTCTGACATGTTTTCTATGTTCCACTGTGGATAAAACATGGGTTTATGAGATTTGTTTTTATTTATTCCTCAACTTTTTTGGAACTGGGGTGGTAAAATTGAAATACTCAAATAAACTTACACTTCATTCACTGTGAAACTGCATTGATGTTCCTTATCCAACACTGCCAGCAGGAGGTTTCAAGATGCAGGTAAATCAATAAGCAGAATAATCTGATGTAAAAGATGTAAACAAATAACATTGCATCAATTCTCATAAACAGTATGATATTTTTCACTCTAATCCTCTAAAGAAACTTTGAACTGAGTGAAGAAATGATTAGGCCAAATCTAAATCCGTAAAGTGTGTCACTGTTGGCCCAAAGGGCTTTCAATGCAGTTGTGTGAAATAAAATCAACACACTGGATTCACGGATGGAAATGGAACAGGATTGAAACATGTTAGGCAGTGATATTAAAGTGTAGCTATTTCCACCTCAAAACAGGGACATTAAATATACTTTGAACTCTCCTCTTCTCTTATAAGATCTGAAAAACATTTAGGTTTAATGAGGGTTTGTCTTATTTTGCGCCATAAGGATGGGAACCCCCCTATCAGTTCTGTGCTGAATGATAAAGGAATCTACTGCCCCCTGCTGGAAGTATTTGCACTGTGCTGCCTCCAGTAGGTACAGGAGAAAACACCTCTGATCTTCCAGACAGCTTCATTACGTCAGTACATAACACAGGAAATATGTGCACATGTACACAGGGGCTGAAAATGTCAGTAAATAAGATTTTTTTTTTTCTACATGCTTTTATTTTTGCTTTGAGGAGGTTAACACCGTATTTGCTGATGCAGATAACGCTCTTTTTTTTATTCTTTTCGTTTCTGCAACAAAAACTGTATGGAAAATAATGCATTTTCTTCCTACATTCCCAGCCAGCATGTCCGTGTGGGCCCCAGAAGGGTTACATTTGGGCTGCATATAAGGGTCCCCTGTGGATTTGTCCGCAGTTTCCATGGTGGCCCCACACTCATTTGTTATTATTATTTGTACATACTGTATATGTTATATTTTCTGTGCAGAGATGGAAATATAAAAGACAGTTGTCGCAAACACACCCATTCGTACTCTTTTATTCCCTCACCCAATGAGAATCGCTAAGAGAATCGATAAGGAATCGGATCGATAAACAATAACGATAATGGAGTCGGAATCGTTAAATTCTTCACGATTCCCATCCCTAATTGTTAATATCTTCAGTGTAATTTTTGTGTTTCACTAATTCATCCTGCGGGCCGGACTGGACTCATAGGCGGGCCGGTTTGGCCCCTGGGCCGCATGTTTGACACCCCTGATCTAAATCATTGTCGTGCATGTGTTTTCCAAAACACGAAAAGATTAATTGCAATTTTTTTAAAAAGCACATTATTTGAGGACGGATGCAGCTGAGAAACTACATATGAGGCAGAAAAATCCACCGAAACTCCACTAATTTCACAGAATTGAAGTGAAACTGTGACAATCCCATGATGCGTCTGTCAGGCTCTCACGTGCGTCTGTACGCACGGTCTGGAACGCCCACTCCGGTGATACGTGAATGCGGATTGGCTGCTAAAGATACCAGCTGCTGTGCGTGCCCTGTGATTGGCTGAGGCTGTGTGGGCCATTACGTTATGCTTGTCCACTCACAGACAGCTGGAGAGAGGGAAGACGTCATGGTTTGATTCCCTGTGCGCTGGAAATGGTCGTCGATCTGACATTACTCTGCAGATTCCTCAGACGGGAGGTACAATGAAGGTAAGAGACTTAATCTGTTCGACCAACGCCGTTTATATTCGATTCCCGTGCAGATTTGGTGGAATTAAAGCACGACGCGGCACCGACACGCAGGAAACCCTCCAGTTTAAGGTCAATTATAGGTTTGTATTTTTATGTCTGCATCTACATAAACGGGATTTAATGCAACACGTACTGATGAATTTCAACTCAGAGCTTAGTCTGTCCTAGGTTGGCCTTCCAGCTCCCTCAGTTACATTTGGATTTTCTTGTCGATGCTTGCAAATCCTCTTGGCCATCGTCAGTCTCCCAGAACAACAGTAGATACAGTTTGTAGTTTTATAATGAGCCTGCTTTGACCCGACTGTTAGAGTTCAGTGGACTAAAGCCGTTGGAGCCACGTCCGTCACCCTCAGGCTTTAATCCGCTCTAATCACATACTCACTGCGGCCACTGACTGACACTGGACACGGCTGTTGGACACACAGAGGTCCTCAGTCTGTGGATATGGACGTCCACCACTGGGTCCTCAGATAGTGATGTGAGGCACTCCAGTTCAGCTGATGAAGGTGGTGATGATGATGATGATGATGATGATGATGGTGGTGGTGAAGATGATGGTGATGAAGGTGATGTTGGTGATGAAGTTGATGGTGGTGTTGAAGGTGATGGTAGTGATGAAGATGATGATGGTGATGAAGATGATGGTAGTGATGAAGTAGATGGTGATGATGAAAGGGATGGCAGTGATGAAGATGATGTTGGTGGTTGTGATGAAGGTGATGGTGGTGATGAAGTAGATGGTGGTGATGAAGTAGATGGTGATGATGAAAGGGATGGCAGTGATGAAGATGATGTTGGTGGTTGTGATGAAGGTGATGGTGGTGATGAAGTAGATGGTGGTGATGAAAGGGATGGTGGGGATGAATGTGATGGTATTTGGTGGTGATGAAGATGATGGTGGTGATGAAGGTGACAGTGGTGGTGATGAAGGTGATGGTGGTGATTAGGGATGCAACGATATGAAAATTTCATATCACGGTTATTGTGACCAAAATTATCATTATTATCGCAATATTGTTGAAATTGTGCTCAAAATGTTCAAAAAGTACTTACATACACTGAAATAATTTAACCAAGTTGTATTTTGAAAAATAAATAAATAAATAAATAAAAAAAATACTAAGTAATAGCCACAATGTACTTACTGTTGGCAGAAACATTAAAGTATTAACATGTTAACAATCAAATATACAAATGTGCATTAAACATGTCACCTTCTGGCCACTGTTTGACTATTTTCCATATCAAGTTTGAGTTGTTTTCGAGTTTGTTTGGTTTTTTTTCAGAGATAGATAGCGCCTGAGTGCTGCTGCTTCTCCAGGAAATGAGCAGTACCATTAGCTTTCAAAGTGCGGTAATCAAACACGATTATCATGATAATTAGAATTTAAACAGTAATACTAACTGTTGGGAATTTTACCACGGTTTATCATTACACAGATAATTGTTACATCCCTAGTGGTGATGAAGGTGATGTTGATGATGTCACTGGCTCAGGTCGCGGTGACCGTTATGATGGAGGGTGTCCTGTCTATAGATGGATGTACTTTCCAGTGTTTGGTGTTCTTCACTGCATCCATAATCAGAGTCAGTTTGTCTTCACACACCGTCTACAGTTTATTTGATGTTTAATATTTGAGCTGACAGTAAAAATGCAACACAGCCAAGTGAAATTTATTTGAACATCTGTAGCTCAGTTTCTTTACTGATAACTGTATTTAACGCCATCGTACTGAAAACTACTGACATGTACATGACACACAGATACAGGTTTTACCAAACTGCCCCCAGTCGTTAAGTCATAAAATTATAGAGATCTGATGAGAGAAACATTCATGGTTTCATTTGCACAGTAGTTCACATTAAATGAACTATTAAATAAAATTAAATACATTATTCAAAAGAACATTAACCTATAGCACTGCAGTCAATTTAGAGGCATGTACATGACTGTGGGAAGGTTTAAGGACATAAGCAGGTTTGTTTTAGCAAAAGTCTCATGATATATAATAATGTACAAGACGTCATCCAATCTCTGGAATAAGATACAGCTGAAATACGGAACAGACACGTGTATCCAGTGTTTAATGTGACCTTCCTTTGTATTTAACATGTGTTGAACTCTTCTGCGCAGACATTATGACATTTACTGAACTAACCTTCCAGTGTTTTACACCAGGTTTTATTCAACACACGTCCAGTGCTTCTTATCGTTTGGGAACAGAGATCACATGAAATACCGTTTCCTGTAGAAACCCTGTTGTTTTTATTTTAGTGAGTTTTTAATGCCGTGCATGATATTTCACTTTATTTATGTTGTTGTATTTTAATAAAGAGGCTGATGACTAGATATTCTCTTTATAACCATGTGAAAACCACATAGCTAAGGTGGGTTTAAGACTTGTGCACAGTACTGCACATGTGACACACTGTGCAAAAGAACATCTACAACATTCTGGTATAAATACTGTGTAACGACAGCTCTAGATGTGGTTTTTCATAAACATACATTGAAAGTGTAACAAATTCCAACACCATCACACACAAACTGTGTCATTGATCAGGCTTGGAACACTTGTCACATTATATAAAATTACAAGACTGGCACATTTTATATTTATATTATGTTGTCTGTAGGAATGTAACGATATGAAAATTTCATATCACAGTTATTGTGACCAAAATTATCACGGTCATCATTATTATCTGGTATTGTTGAAATGTGCTCAAAATGTTCAAAAAATACTTATACACACACTGAAATAATTTAACCAAGTTGGATTTTGAAAAAAAAAAAAAAAAGAAAAGAAAAAATCTAATAAAATAATAGGCACAATGTACTTTCTTTTGGCAGAAACATTCAAATATTAACATGTAAACATCAAACATACAAATGTGGCCGTTGTTTGACCATTTTCCATATCAAGTTTGAGTTGTGTTAGGGTCTCTCTCCCTCTCTTTTTCTCTTTCTCTTTCTCTTTCAAAGTGCGGTTATGAAACACAGTTATCATGATAATTAGAATTTAAACGGTAATACTAACCGTTGGGAATACCAGTAATTGTTTCATCCCTAGTTGTCTGTAACAGGATTTTATTATTAATGAGTTTTTAATAAATGTCACAGCTACTACAAAGTATGTTTTTATTACACACAATATGATGTTTAGCGGTAACAGACAGTATATATAAATGTCATTTTAACATAATTCATCTCTAATAACAGCTTACTAAAAGTAAAGCTCTTAGACTTGCTCTCCTCTCAATGTCGCATCAGAGTTAATTTTCCATTATTCACATTATAACTGTGTCCCATAGGGCTGGCAATAAATCAATAACAATATATATCGAGATAGAACCCCCCCCCCCTCTGAAATAGAAACTAAAACAACTCAAACTTGTTGTGGAAAATGGTCAAACACGCTCCACTATGACCTGTATTCCAACTCAAAAAAACCACTCAGGAATCGATAGGATTATTGATAAGGAATTGGATTGGTAAGCACAATCAACAATGGCATTAATATTGATAAAATCCTGTCAATTCCCACCCTGACTGCAGATATCTGTTACAGAAGATTTAGTGATTTATTTCAAACATGCAATGAAATTTAACACAAACGCAAACAAGCAAAACATAAATAATAATACAAATATCAACAATCCTAACAATCTTAGACAGAAGAACAGCACAATAGTTCTATTTACATGCCCGAAAAGGGGTGGGAGGAAGTGCAACTTAAAGTGCCATCTTAAATGCAAATTTGTATGTTTGATGTTTACATATTAATATTTTAATGTTTCTGTCAACAGAAAGTACATTGTGTGTGTTATTTTATTTGGGTTTTTGTTTTGGTTAAATGATTTCAGTTTGTGTGCAAGTACTTTCTGAACATTTTGAGCACATTTCAACAATACCATGATAATAATAACACTGGGTTACAAAAAAATGTTTTTTGCAAGTTGTCTAGGTTTTTTTCAACTGAATTAGGACCATTTTGCACCACTAAATCCAAAAATGACATCTGTTTTTCTCAATCAGGTCAGGTTTTTTTGCTAATTTGATTTTGAAAAATTTGATCTTCTCACAAAATTGTTTAAATTTTTGTGACTTTATCAGTTGATTTTTTATATATAGTTCTCACCCAAAATAGGTTTTAAGAGACAAAAAATCATTTTCTAACAGGATTCCTGTTAGGTACAATAGTGTATTCACCTCAGATGTAGCAGAATACGTCAGGCTTATTTTTGCAAGATCTTCTAGTCGAAGCCATTTCATTCACCTGTAATATTAAAAAAAATATTCATCATAAATTGGCAAAAGTAAAATCTTCAGAACTCGTTTATTGCAAGAAATATGAAAGAATTTTGTATCATATGATGTGAAAATGCCCTTAAATGTAAGCAAAAATGTTAAAAAGCCAATATGTAGCATAGTTCAGAAAGTTGACCTGATTGAGCAAAATTAATGTGATTTTTGGATTCAGCACACCAAAATTATCCTAAATCAGCTCAAAAAACTTAAACAATAAATTTGTTGTTGACCAGTGTAATAATCGTGATAATTTTGATCACAATAACCGTGGTATGAAATTTTCATATCGTTTCATCTCTAACACTAATGTATGGGCTGCAGCGGGAGAGAACATTTGACCAAGAACTCGGGCGAGCGGTTTACTGAAAAGTAGGGTGTGGCATAAGAAGCTGGGAGTCGCACGTTCAAAGTGTGTTAAGTTCAATTTTCATTTTATGGCAGTTAAGGAACGCACACCCCTATGTACGAGGGCTGTTCAATAAGTTCATGGCCTCACCCAGAAATACTGGTTGTTATAATACAGGATGTTACATTCTTTCGTGATGGGATAGTGATGCTTGAACATCGATGGACCAAGTGCATTGCTGTAAATGGAGATTATGTTGAAAAATAAAATATAAATTATCAGTCTGTGTTGTTCTGTTCTGAGTGAGGCCATGAACTTATTGAACAGCCCTCGTATGTACCCCCGGCACTGTTTGGTGCAGATGGTCTGTTTTGTTTGTGTTCTCTTTTAAAACTTGAAAGCTTGAAGCTGCTGGTCAGACTTTTAGTTTAGTTTTAAATATATGTACCTGTTTTATTGATCTGAAGCAGTTGTATAATGTTCTTCAACACATCTGTCATGTTCAACCTCTGACAGAAAATAAATCATATTTAATTAAATGAAAAATAACCTTCTGATGTCTTCACAACTAACTTATGAGGAACGCAAAATTTAAGCTTGACAAAAAGAGTGATTTGATTTATATCGTGATACATATCGATATCGTCTCATGTGAAAAAAAATTATTGTGAAATGATTTTTTCCATATCACCCAGCCCTAGTGTCCCTGCTAAACTAAAGTGGATGGGATGCTTGTTTTTTCCCCCAATGGAACAGAGAGCTATCGCTGCGTTGTGTATGATGCATAAAAAGCCCAGAAAAGGAACATTTCTAATGTGTTATATTTTTTACACTAGAATAGACCAAGTATTTGCTCCTGGAGGATTCTGTTGGGTTTCTGTAATTTGGCTGAAGAGTCTGGTTTAGACCAGCTGTAAATGTAAAGTGTCATGAGATAACTTGTGTTATGTGACGCTGTATAATGTCACAATGTAAGTATGTAAATACCATTTAAATTTTAAGAGTGTTTCATTTTAAATTCTCTATTTATATAATACAATTTTTTTCTCATTTTCCTTTATATTTCACTCTCACTTGTGGTTTTTTTCTTCCTGTTTTTTGCACTGGTGTGTTGTACGTTGCTGCTGTCATCTGTGAAATTTCCCCATAGTGGGATCAATAAAGACTTATCTTATCTTATCTTATCTTATCTTATCTTATCTTATCTTATCTTATCTTATCTTATCTTATCTTATCTTATCTTATCTTATCTTATCTTATCTTATCTTATCTTATCTTACCTCTTATCTTATCTTATCTTATCTTATCTTATCTTATCTTATCTTATCTTATCTTATCTTACCTCTTATCTTATCTTATCTTATCTTATAATAATAATAATAATAATAATAATAATAATAATAATTATTATTATTATTGTTATTATTATTATTATTATTATTATTATTATTATTGGATTTATATAGCGCTTTTCTAGACACCCAAAGCGCTTTACATTATTGACCCATTATTCATTCGCTCTCACATCTTATCTTACCTCTTACCCTACATTATCTTATCTTATCTTATTTTAGCTTATCTTAGCTTACCTCTTATCTTATTTTATCTTATCTTACTTTACATTATCTTATCTTATCTTATCTTATCTTATCTTATCTTATCTTACCTCTTATCTTATCTTATCTTATCTTACCTCTTATCTTATCTCATCTCATCTCATCTTATAAATAAAATTGGATTGATTGAAACATTTGGATTCAAATACACACTAGGTATCTTTTCTGTGTGGTTGAAAAGCCTGTTTATATTCTGAGCCGTCATAAATGCTGTCTGTAAACACTCTGAAATCTCTATGGACTTCAACATTGGTGTAACTCATCAGATTGTACTATATTATAAATGAAACTAAATTCACTTTGAACTGACTTCGAGGTAGATAAAGGGTCCACAGCAGATATCTGGAACAAACCAGTCATGCTTTCATATTTCAGAGCCATGTCTGCAGCAGTAAATAAAATTTGTTTGTATTTCCACATCAGAAATATTCTCCAAGTGAAATTCTCCCTGATTCCTCCTCTGCCTTTGGAGCACAGTTTGTAAATTGATTATTTTCCAGACATACGTGCAGTCTCCGAGTGTAGCAGCAGGAGTTTAAGGTGCATCTTTCTTCAGAACTTCACTGAATTTGACTTCAATAGGCTTTAGTTCAATAGGCGCGTGTTCATCTAACTCAGGGGTGTCAAACTCATTTTAGTTCAGGGGCCATATTCAGCTACATTTGATCTGCAGTGGGCCGGACCAGAAAAATAATAACAGAATAACCTATAAATAATGACAACTCCAAATGTTTGTCTCTGTTTTAGTGTTAAAAAAAAAAAACATTAAATTATGAAAATACTTACTTTTATAAACTATCCACACACACACCCCCACCCCCCCAAAACAAAAAAAAAACTGGAAAAACTGAAATTTAAATTAAAAAACTTAAGAAAATTTAGTGCCATTTTAACAATATTATTACTCAGCTTATCATTTCTACATGTGCATTATGGATCAGCTCTACAAAGACACTAAACACTGAGGAACAGGCAGGAAAATTGTTAAAATTGTGCTTAAATTTCTTTAGACATTTCAGGTTGTTCATATTTGTTCAGGTTATTCACATTTTAGTGTTACAGGATAGTTTGTAAATGTAAATATTTTCATAATTTAAGGTTATTTTTTGCACTAAAACAAAGAAAAAATTTTAAGTTGTTAATTCTAGATTTTTTTGGTTTAATTCAAAAAAAAATTTTTTTTTACTTAATTGAAGATTTTTTTGGCTTAATTCAAGATTTTTTGCTAAATTTGATTTTTTTTTTTTTTTTTTGCTTAATTGAAGATTTTTTTTTACTTAATTGAAGATTTTTTTTTGGCTTAATTGAAGATTTTTTTTAACTTAATTGAAAATTATTTTTTGCTTAATTCAAGATTTTTTTTTTACTTAATTGAAGAATTTTTTTTTTTTGCTTAATTTAAAAAAAAAAATTAATTGAAGATTTTTTTGGCTTAATTCAAGATTTTTTTTTTTTTTTTACTTAATTGAAGAATTTTTTTTTTTTGCTTGATTCAAGATTTTTTTTAAATTGAATTGAAGATTTTTTTTTTTTGGCTTAATTGAATTTTTTTTTTAACTTAATTGAAGTTTTTTTTGTTTAATTCAAGATCTTTTTTACCTAATTGAAGATTATTTTTTTTTTGGCTTAATTCAAGACTTTTTTTTTTTTAACTTAATTGAAGATTTTTTTGGCTTAATTCAAGATTTTTTTTTTACATAATTGAAGATTTTTCTTAGCTTAATTCAAGATTTTTTGCTAAATTTGAGATTTTTTTTTTGCTTAATTCAAGATTTTTTTTCCTTAATTCAAGCTAATTTTTTCTTTTTTTTTTTGTTTTTTTTTTTTGCTTAATTCAATTCAAGACTGTGGAAATTTGCACTTGGCAAAAACATCCCAGGGGCCAAACTGGACCCTTTAGCGGGCCACATTTGGCCCCCGGGCTGCATGTTTGACACCCCTGATCTAACTGTTATTTAAATTCAATCCTACATTTATTCTCAACAGTTTTAAATAACTGTTGACATGCATTGAATGTCATTATGCTCTGTGCCAGTTTTACTCTCCCAGTCTAAACGTTCAGTTGTTATTTAGTTTTGGGATGATTAAATGACTCAGTAAAAGTCAGTAGGTAGAGGAAGTGAAATGTCAGATGGAGACATTAGCACAGACCTGGGCATTGAACGGCCCGTTACCTGACCCTGACTGGCCCGCATGAGGTCACTGGCAAATTAAAGGTCAATGCAAATATATATCATTGTAATAGATGAAACCAATACAACGACACTGCTTTTATTTTGAAGGATCTGGTAAATTGATGTGTTTTCATGCATAGTTTCTGTACTTAGCATAAGACTTATGCACTGATTGGTTTGTTGGTCAGTTTCAGCCCATGAAGATGTCAGCCAATAATAATAATAATAATAATAATAATAATAATAATAATAATAATAATAATAATAATAATAAATATTATTTTTTTTAAAAAGAACAATTGATTCAGAATGCAGAGTTTTTAACAAGACATGGAGTTTCTTCACTGAGGTCAAAGGTAAAGAGAAAAAAAAAGAACTGAGAAACAAACAAACAAAGCTGGATGCATTTATTGTTTTTCATATAAAGTTAATGTGGAGCTGGTTTTGCACATTTTTGAAACTGTTTTTGTGAATATTCATTAAATAGTTGTATTCTGTGCTCCACATTTTCATTGTGTCATTTGTCTCTTTTCCATTGACTCTCAAATTTGTGTAAATATAACTTGCACATAAAAATTTACCTAATGAAAAATCAACAATTTCGCCCAAACTCCTCAGATCCATTTATTTTATTTTGTTTCTCTGCAAAGTTTATTTAGTTGTACTACATAAATGTCATTGCCTGTACTGTATCCAATGGTACAATAAATCAATCATTGAGGAATATGACATGCTTTTTTCATGAAGTATATAAACAATATTTAGTTTTTATTCGTACAGACCCTATTGAAAGAAAAATTCAGGTTCACAGGAAAATCACCGCTTTTCAATTAATCAATCGATCGACAAGGTAACTCGACTAATGATGAATGAATTAATCAATAATTTGCATCCCTAGTTTGTATATGTCAGACCTGTGATGAACTGATGACATGTCCAGGGTTCGCTAACTCTGCCTTCACCCATTCGATGCTGGAATAGGCTCCACCCCCGACCCTCACAACAGCAGTTACAGCCTTTCATTTTCACAAGACTGTTCCAATTATTATTTCTGAGTAAAATTATTCTAATTATGAGGATTATTTTTATGACTAGGATGAAAATCCTTTGTAGTCAGTGACTGAAGTTTGGAAGCGATGACATCACCAAATGCTGAGTTTCTTCTGGAGATGCTTTACTCCATCCAGATGAAGTTGTTGCTTGTTTGTGGGTGTTTCTTCAGTTTAGTTTTCAGTAAGTGAAAAGCTGCTCTGCTGGACACACTCAGCCACTGAGTCTTGGGTTGCTTTTGCAGTATGTTTTGGATCAGTATCATCTGCAGTGTCTGAATTTGAGCAGAAGGTATCCCTGTATACCGATCGATCAGCATTACATCATTATTTCCCAGTGACCCAGGTCCGTTGGCGGCTGTTCATGTCCAGGCCATAACACTGTCCCCCCTGTTGGACACAAGATGTGGTCCGCTTTGGATCATAAGGTGGTCCTTTGTCCTACTTTTTATTTTTGTCATTCTGGTACAAGTTCACGTTGGTTTCATGCGTCCAGAGAATAATTTTCCAGACTAGTCAGGCTTCTGTCGATGTTTTGATGCCTCAATGTCAAATTTACTGCGGTGGTGTGAAAAGGCAAAATTCCAAAATGTGTGTCATTCATTCTCTCTCTCTCTTTCTCTCTCTCTCTCTCTCTCGCTCTCTCTCGCTCTTTCTCTCACTCTCTCTCACTCTCTGTATATATATATATATATATATATATATATAATATATATATATATATATATATATATATATATATATATATATATATATGTATATGTATATGTATGTGTGATGGCCGTCGGCCATTTTGCCTGTGGTTCTCCTTGTTTTCCTCCATTTTAGCTCTGGTTGGCTCCACCCTGCTCGTTTGGCACACCTGGCCAGACCCTATATAAGTGTGCTGGAAACCAAAATGGCTCTCTCCCTCCTGCCTGCCTGATGACACCTGGGGTTCCCAGCATGGCCGTCTGATTTTTGGTTTTGTTTGTTTGGTTCTTCTGGTTTCTTTGTTCTCACATGCATCCACACATCCTACACTTCACCACTGATTACTGATTTTTTGACCTGAGTAAGTTTGATTTGCTTATCTTTATTAAAATACATTACCTTTAATTGTCACTGTGCGGACCTTCCCTTCTTTTGTTATGCTCTCATACGAGCTGGGCATAACAGTGGGGGCTCGTCCTTTTGAACCTATTGTTATCTGTTAACTGAGAATGATAGTAACAAAGGGGAGGCTCACAGTGACTTTAAATGTAATGTTAACTCAGGTAGGGAGGCAAAATCTGGTTCTCTCTTTTGGGGCTTGCGTTTGAGATGTTCTTAAGGGGAAGAAGGGTTGTAAGTTACACAGTGTGGAGCTATGGGGAGGTTGTAGCTTGATAGCTTTGTCACATTGAGCTGTCTGGCTGGAGCATGTGTTACCCCCAGATAGGCTTTAGTGGCAGTTCTCTCACAAGGAGGGGTTGCTCTCTTTTTTGTTTTTAAGGGCTGTTTGTTATTTTTGTGTGTTGCCCGCGTGGTTAGCAGCAGTTGTCTCGGGAGCACCCCGAAGTATTGGCTGAGACACGTTGTCTCCCCAATACAGACGGTTTACAGGTGCATAATTACCCGCCGCCAGTGCGCACATGAAGACTAGGGTGCAGTTAGCCAGTTGAGGTTAGGCAGTTAGGAGGGGGCGCTCCTTTATCACTCAATCTCCCTGTGGTTTTTGCTGTGTAACTGAGATTTTTTTTTTTCTTCCTCCTTGAGTTAGGTCTCTGTCTGTGGCTGGGTTGAGGTCAAGTTAACATGGATACTGGACACAGTAATTCTTTGGTTTCGGAGTTCCTCCAGCGGCCATCTCGTGACACTTTAGCTCAATTTGCAGTGGGTGATTTGGTTGATTTGGCTGTGCATTTGGGTTGGGCTAAAGCAGAGAAGGTGCCAAAAAAGGCGGAGCTTCGGGGTATTGTTGAGGGGTTAGCGGTCTCCGCTCAGCTTTTGGAGGCGGTGGTTCAAGCTCCAGTTGTTCAGGAAACTCCAGGTGTTGTTAATGAGAATTGGTCTTTTGATCAGTGTCTTCAGATGGAGAAGGAAAAGGCTAAATTGGAAAGGGAGAGGTTCCAGTTTCAGCTACAGCAGGAGAAGCTGAAGGCTGAAGTTGCTTTGGAGAAGGAACGACTTCTGTTGGAGCGGCTGAGGTTGGAGCTGCAGATGGAAGGTAGAGGTGAGGCTGCAGGGGGGCATCGTGGATTTGATGTGGCTGAGAGTCTACGTTTGCTGCCAAAATTTGATGAGAAGGACCCTGACACATTTTTTGCGCTGTTTGAGCGGGTAGCAAGTAGTAGGGGGTGGTCTGATACCCACCAAACTTTAATGCCGCAGTGTATCTTAACAGGGAAGGCCCAGAGAGCTTTTTCTGCCCTTAGTCCTGTTGAAGGTGCCAATTATGCTAAGGTTAAGGCTGCAGTCCTTAAGGCCTATGAACTAGTGCCTGAGGCCTATAGGCAACGGTTTAGGAACTGGAAGAGAAGGGATCAGCAGACTCATGTTGAATTTGTTCAGGACATTTCAACCCATTTCAATCGTTGGTGTTCAGCCTCAGGAGTGGATACATATGAAGGTCTTTGTAATCTGATTGTGTTGGAACAGTTTAAGGGTTCAGTGCCAGCCCATATAGCTACTTATATCACTGAAAAGAAGGTTACAACAGCTGCGGAAGCTGCGGTTTTGGCAGATGAATATGTTTTAACACATGGCAGTCATTCCACAATTGGTCAGGGTCATCGAGAGGGACAGTGGAGGGGGAGTTTGAGGCCTAGGCCTAGTAAGCCTTCAGAAAGTCATGAAGTTTCTCAGGTGGGGGGTAGACAAGTTCCTGGTACAGATGGCAAGTTTGATCCAGTCAAAACCTGCCATGTTTGTAGGAACAAGGGACATTGGAAAGGGGAGTGTCCTCTGAGTGGGGTTGGTCAAAAATCTGTGGTTTCTAGTGTATATGTGAAGCCAGCTGGCTTGATTTCATCTACATTTCATATTACAAGGCCCACAACTGTTCCTCCACCAAAGTCTCTACCATCTGAGCCTATAGATGACTTGTATGCTCCTTTCGTCTCTGATGGTTTTGTGTCTTTGATGGGACAGGGAAAAGTTCCTGTTAAGGTTTTGAGGGACTCGGGTGCCTCTCAGAGTCTAATCTTGACTGGTATTCTGCCATTTTCAGCCAGTACAGCTACTGGGGCTAAAGCTCCTGTCCTTGGTGTGGGGATGGTTCCACTGTGGGTTCCTGTACATCATTTTCATTTAGACTCTGAATTGGTGTGTGGGGAAGTTGACATGGCCGTCCGTCCTCAGTTGCCCATTAAGGGTGTGCACATCATCCTAGGGAATGATTTAGCAGGGGCTAGGATTTGGAAAAATGGTCCACCAGGGAGATATGAGGGTTCAGTCTGGCAAGGGTCTAGAGATCCTGCAGAGAGTGCTAAAGAGCACTCTACAGTTTTTTCTTCCGGTGTGGTAACTAGGGCCCAGAGTAAGGCTATGTCAAAGCAGAGCCAGTGTTCTCAAGCAGGTCTTACAGAAGCAAAGGATTTGTGTAATTTTTCTGTCCTTTTACCTGAAGTCTCTAGAGAGGAGTGGGTTAAAGAGCAGGCAGTGGATACCACTCTGAAACCTTTGTTTGAACTGGTTGGTTCAGAGAATAGACTCAGAAATGCCTCAGGGGGTTATGTTCTTAGTGATGGTCTACTGTTGAGGAAGTGGATCAGAGTTGTAGCGGGAGTGCAAATTGATGGTGTGGTTCAAGTTGTGGTTCCTTTAAGGTTCAGAGATCTGGTGTTAAGCACTTCTCATGATGGTGTGGGAGGCCATCTTGGGGTGAAGAAAACTTATGATAAGGTGCTTCGCCACTTCTTCTGGCCTCGTCTGAAGAAGGATGTTGCTGCATACTGTAAAACCTGTAACACATGTCAGTTGACAGGGAAGCCCAATCAGAAGATCAAGCCAGCTCCACTCTATCCCATTCCTGTTGTGAAGAGCAGGGTGTCTGACCGGGACTACTTGATTATTACACCTGACAGAAGGAAGAAAGTGCAGTGGTGTCATGTAAATTTGTTGAAGCCTTATTTTTCTCCCTCAAACAGAAAGGAGGATGGTCTGCTGACTGTGGATGGGGTTGAGACTAAGTCAGTGGCCGCAGTTGGGGCTGGGTTTTCAGATGATTTTGATGTACCCTCTGATCCTATTTTGACTGGGAAGCTTAAAAATTCAGAGTATTTAGACCATCTACCCAGTCAGTTTAATCATCTGGCAGGGACTCAGCAACAGGATCTAGTACAGTTGATCTCATCTCACTTGTCTATCTTTTCAGATACACCAACCCGCACCAACCTGATTGAGCATGACATAGAGGTGGGGGATGCCCTGCCAGTAAGGCAGCGTGCTTACAGGATGCCAGTGGGGAATCGAGAGCGTATGGAGAGGGAGGTGAAGTATTTGTTGCAGCATGGGTTGGCTGAGCCATCATGTTCAGGATGGGCTTCTCCATGTCTATTAGCAAATAAAGCAGATGGGTCAGACAGGTTCTGCACTGATTTCAAAAAAGTTAATGCAGTCACCAAGCCTGATTGTTACCCTCTTCCTCGGATTGAGGATTGCATTGATCAGGTGGGTGGGGCAAAATTTGTGACCAAGCTGGACCTTCTGAAAGGGTATTGGCAAGTGCCACTGACAGCCAGGGCCAAGGAGATTTCTTCCTTTATTACACCGTGGGGTCTGTTTTCCTATTCTGTAATGCCATTTGGCCTCCGAAACGCTCCAGCCACATTTCAACGTCTTATGAATCAAGTCTTAGCTGGGTTGGAAGGGTGTTCAGCTTATTTGGATGATGTGATAGTGTTCAGTGACACATGGGAAGCTCATGTTCAGCGGCTGGGGGCAGTGTTCGACAGGTTGACACAGGCAAACTTAACTGTTAATTTGGCAAAGTGTGAGTTTGCTAAAGCAACAGTTACCTATCTGGGCAAAGTGGTTGGTCAGGGGGAAGTCCGTCCGGTGCAGGCTAAGGTGGAGGCTATGCTTCACTATCCAGTGCCTGCATCCAAAAAAGAGCTGATGAGGTTCCTCGGGTTAGTGGGGTATTACCGCAGCTTTTGTCCCAACTTCTCCACTGTGGTTGCTCCGCTGACTAACCTGCTGAAGAAGAATACACCTTTCGTCTGGTCATCCTCCTGTCAAGATGCTTTTGAAGGTGCGAAAACTTTGATATGCTCCACTCCAGTGCTTGCAGCTCCAGTCTTCCATAAACCTTTTAAGATCCAGGTGGATGCGAGTGATGTGGGAGCTGGGGCAGTGCTCCTCCAGGAAGGGGAGGGGGGACTTGACCATCCTGTGTGCTTCTTCTCTCGTAAGTTTAATCGTCACCAGTTGCACTATTCAGTGATCGAGAAAGAGACTCTGGCTTTAATTTGGGCTTTAAAGTTTTTTGAGGTGTATGTTGGGTCCTCACAGCCGGTGACTGTATACACTGATCATAACCCACTTACATTTTTGAATAGCATGCACAATGCCAATAGTAGGCTTATGAGATGGCTGTTATTTTTACAGCCTTACACACTGAATGTTTGTCACATTAAAGGTAGTGATAATGTAATGGCTGATGCACTCTCTAGGGCACCTTGTTGATGCTACACTAAGACCCTGTTAGTGGGGTCTTGTGTTTATGGGGGGGGGGGTGTGATGGCCGTCGGCCATTTTGCCTGTGGTTCTCCTTGTTTTCCTCCATTTTAGCTCTGGTTGGCTCCACCCTGCTCGTTTGGCACACCTGGCCAGACCCTATATAAGTGTGCTGGAAACCAAAATGGCTCTCTCCCTCCTGCCTGCCTGATGACACCTGGGGTTCCCAGCATGGCCGTCTGATTTTTGGTTTTGTTTGTTTGGTTCTTCTGGTTTCTTTGTTCTCACATGCATCCACACATCCTACACTTCACCACTGATTACTGATTTTTTGACCTGAGTAAGTTTGATTTGCTTATCTTTATTAAAATACATTACCTTTAATTGTCACTGTGCGGACCTTCCCTTCTTTTGTTATGCT
Organism: Sphaeramia orbicularis; assembly: GCF_902148855.1. Taxonomy (NCBI): domain Eukaryota; kingdom Metazoa; phylum Chordata; class Actinopteri; order Kurtiformes; family Apogonidae; genus Sphaeramia; species Sphaeramia orbicularis. The sequence goes on along the minus strand of NC_043968.1, from coordinate 72,170,013 downwards.
CTCATACGAGCTGGGCATAACAGTATGTATTAGGCCTGTAACGGTACACGTACCGAACCGAACCGTTTCGGTACACACCTGTTCGGTTCGGCACACAGCTGTACCGAAACGGCACAGTATGTTGACAAAAAGAAAAAGGAACGAAAGATGTCGTTTAATGCGGAACTTTAAATTCGCGCAAGTTTCACACGGACATATTAAAGGACACGCACATTGACCCAAAATACCAAATAGCAGCTGAAATAAGGTAAAAAAAAAAAATGATGTGAACCTGGAAGGAAGAGACTGAAGACCCTCCACCATCAGTACAGTCCAGTTTGGATCACTTCAGGTCCCGGTGAAAGACAACAACGAGGAAAGAGACGTCGATAAGACGGACGTTGTTTGGCCCCTAGGAACTACGGTAGTTCTAAAACACACTAGCTCTCTCTCTCTCTCTCTCTCTCTCTCTCTCTCTCTCATGCACGCTGTATAACAGAGGAATAAAACTCGGAGTTGGCCACTGACAGTATATAAAAATAAAGTTTCACTTTCGTTTCACGCCAGCGTTAGTTACGTTAGTTATGGACCGGACCGCACCCCCCCACCCCCCGGCTCCGACCAAAAAAAACAAAACAAAAAAACAACAAACAAACCATCCCCCAGACAAATCGTACGTTCCATGCGCGCGCGCACACTCAAACACACACACACACACACACACACACACACACACACACACACACACACACACACACACACATACACACAAGTACACACAGTGTCCTAAACAGTTTATTCTCTGTCCTAAAATAAATAATTTGGTTCAGTTTGTTGTCAATGTTGCTCTTCAGTTTGTTTAAACAGAATACCAGTTTACCCTCCTGTTAATGTTGCACTTCATGCAGAATTTTTTTTGCTGATATTTTTCTGCAGATTGTGAACTGACAGAACTGTGATTAGATTTTTCTTGTTTGTTCAAAACTACCTGTCAGAGAAAAGTGCAATACTAATGTTTAAAATACATTTAGTCATATTAATAATTTATTTTATTTTCTATTTGATTTATAGCAGCAGAATTATATTATTCCTGTTTTTCTATATTCTATTGTGTCCAAAAATTGGGGGAAAAATGTTAAAAAATTCATAAATGTATTAAAGACATTTTGAGGGGTTTTCTTTCTTCCCGTACCGAACCGAAAAAAACCGAACCGTGGCTTTGAAAACCGAAAACGTACCGAACCGAAAAATAATTTTTTGTGTACCGTTACAGGCCTAATATATATATATATATATATATATATATATATATATATATATATATATATATGTATGTATGTATATATATGTATGTATGTATATATGTCTTCAGTCTCTTCCTTCCAGGTTCACATCATTTATTTTTTTTATTTTTTATTTTTTTTTACCTTATATCAGCTGCTATTTGGTATTTTGGGTCAATGTGCGTGTCCTTTAATATGTTAATATGGCGAATTTAAAGTTCCGCATTAAACGACATCTTTCGTTCCTTTTTCTTTTTGTCAACATACTGTGCCGTTTCGGTACAGCTGTGTGCCGAACCGAACAGGTGTGTACCAAAACGGTTCGGTTCGGTACGTGTACCGTTACAGGCCTAGTATGTATGTATATGTGTGTGTGTGTGTGTGTGTGTGTGTGTTTGACTGTATCTTAGAGCTTGTTTTTTTTTTTACTTATTATTTATTGGACACATAGACATTCAACATACAGTCATAAGACTTACATTATAAATACTCAAAAGACAACAAACTGAAGTATCACATCAGATAGGTTCATATCAACAAATTTACACACAGACAGAATGAAAACAAAATGAAACAAAGCAGAACAAAACAGGAACAAAACAAAACAAAACAAAAAAAAGACAAAACAAAAATTATTTGTATCTTAGAAGGTTTAAATCAAATAAATAAAACGTGTATTTTAGTTTTTACTGCATTTCTCTCCTAGTGGTGTTTCAACAGCCATTCTATTTTTAAAGAAATATTTATAGAAATACCAGATTTCAAATTTTTCTGTTTATATTTTCATTTTTTACTCTTTTTTTTTCTACCTGTCTTTTTCTCTGCACTCGCTTGTTGAATGTTGTTTCTGTTAACTGTGAAATGTTCCCATGGTGGGATAAATTAAGTCTTGTCTTATCTTATCTTATCTTATCTTATCTTATCTTATCTTATCTTATCTTATCTTGTCTTATCTTATCTTATCTTATCTTATCTTATCTTATCTTATCTTATCTTATCTTATCTTATCTTATCTTATCTTATCTTATCTTATCTTATCTTATCTTATCTTATCTTATCTTGTCTTGTCTTGTCTTGTCTTGTCTTGTCTTGTCTTACCTCACCTTACCTTACCTTACCTTACCTTATCTCTGTGACCACAGTGACAAAAACCTTCACTGGAGACAAAATATAAATGAAATAACTTGAAAAAAGAAATGAATCAACAAACAAAACAACACAGTACATGTGATGTTTACACTTGTCCCTTGTTTATCAGTAGAATCTGCCCTACTGGCTTAAAGCCAGATTAGGGTGGTTTCCTGACGACTGGGTTTGTGGACTGTGGTACAATGGAGGCTGAATCTAAATTACAAAGTAAACGTCAAAATAACTTTAAGCTACAGGCAGATCCTTCCAGGTGTGTTTTAAGCTTTTTTGTAAATGTATACACCTGTGCACCATGGTGGTCCTGTGGTTAGTGATATTGTCTCACAACAGGAGGCTTCGATGTGTGTGTTTTTTGTTGTTTTTTTGTTGTGTTTTTTTGTCCACAGGCCAAAAATATTCAGTTTGCTGTCAAAGGACAAAGAAACCAGAAAACAATACATAAGGTGTAGATGTTTAAGAAGGTAAAATGAGAAAATTTGAATTAGTATGACTCAATTATCATTCAATTGATTCATACAAATAAATAAATAATAATTGGTGATGGCTGACATTCAAGTAATTTAATAATCATTATAGTTTTCAGGGGAAAATGCTCCATATCCACTTCCTCAATATCCTAAAACCATAAGGATTTGTTTTGTTTGATTGTTTTGATCAATGTAATTCAAATGTAAAATGAGACATAAAATACAGCAAAAAGTCACCTTTGGCAATCAGAAAAATAACAGTGACAGGAGTCGTTAAATATCTACTGTACGAAGTTGTACTTGTGTAAAACGGGTGCTCTCGGTGCAGACCTTTATCTCTGTGGTTGTAGTCTCACATATAGCGCGTCGATGCTGCGTTACATAACAAATCCCTGAGCAGATGGATGAGGTCAGAGCACAGGCCGACTGTCGTAACAGTGGTTGGTTTAAGAATAGACGGAGCATCAGCCTGGGAATCCCATTGTGCTCTGGTTCAAGTCACGGACCAAAGACCATTTACATTATGCTCATGTCAGCCACGGATTCTGCAGCCCCCCCACCCCCAAATGCTGTCAGTCTTATGGTTGGCCGACACGTCAGACTGACTGTGGGGGGGTGGGGGTGGTGGTGGGGGGTTAGTTAGAACTGTACTATCTGAAGAGACTTATGCAGGACTTACACAGAAGCATCATAAAAAAATGTTTAAGAAAATGTTCAAAATAATTAATTTACTGAGCCAGTAAAACTAGAGCTTTGGAGAACATTATTAGGAGCTTTACAGTCCACTTCTGTCTAATTATTTATAACACAGGTGTCAAACTTGCAGCCCGGGGGACAAATCCAGCCCGCCAAAGGGTCCAGTTCGGCCCTTGGAATGAATTTGTGAAATGTAAAAATGACACTGAAGATATTAACAATCAAGGATGTTAAAATCATTTTAGGTCATTTCAATCTAAAAATGATCAGACCAGTAAAATCCTATCATAATAACCTATAAATTATGAAAACTGCAAATTTTTCTCTTTGTTTTAGTGTAAAAAAAGTAAAATTACACAAGAATATTTACATTTACAGACTAGCTTTTTATAAAAAAAAAGTGAATATCTGAAATCTCTTAAGAGAAGTATGAGGAATTTTAATAATATTCTCCTTGTTATTAACTGTTTTGTGTATTTGTAAATCCACTGTGATCTCTAAGTTGTGATTCACATGTATAAATGATAAACTAACGCGTAATATTGTTAACATTGCACTTATTTTTCTTAATATTTACAGGTTGTTCATATTTGTTCATGTTATGTTTGAGTACAATTCATAGATGTAAATTTTCATTACGGAATTTTGCTTTTTTCACTCAAAAGTTATTATCCTATTATTTATATTATTTTACTGGTCTGGCCCACTTTATATTGTATTAGGCTGAATGTGGCCCCTGAACTAAAATGAGTTTGACACCCCTGATTTATAACATCTTTAACAGGATTCTGTCATTCCCCTCTCACTCTTCCTTCCTGTGTTTTCCATTCATTTTCTGTCTTAACCTGTCATACGCTTAAACCCCTTTTTTAAAATTGTGTGTTTATTTATTTATTTATTTATACACCCCTGATCAAAATTTTTAAGACCAGTTGAAAAATTGCAAGAATTTACATTTTGCACTGTTGAATCTTAAGAAGCTTCTAAGTAGAGTTTCAAAAATGCAGAAAAGAAGAAATGGGACTGAGACCAAAAATAATTGGAGTAAGCAGTTTATTGAAAACAACAATCAAACTGTAATAGGCTGTTCCTCAGCTGATCAAAAGGTTAGGACCACAGCCTTTAAAAGCCAAAATCTGCTCAGAAATGTGGATTCAGTGTCATTTTCTGTCAGGTATTCACAGTCATGACCCCCTGATGGTAAAGGCAAAAAAGCGTTCTCTCTTTGAATGTGGTCGGATTGTTGAGCTGCATAAGCAAAGCCTCTGGCCACATGCCATCGCTGCTGACGTTCGACCCATTAAGACAGTCATTTTGAATTTCTTAAAATGTCCTGAGGGTGATGGAACAAAGAAGTCAAGTGGTAGACCCAAAAAAATTAAGACTGAACTATAAGTCTTATAGTTCGGTAAACATATAATATATAGCTATTTAATAATAATAATATAGTATAATTCAGTAATGCACTTTCTATCAAAGTCGATTTCTATTCAAAGGCAAAAAATAGAAATGTAAGTGATTCTATATTATTTTAAATTCTGTGTCAATTCGTGGCTCCTCTGCATAGTTAAACTCATAAACTGTTAGAATTAAAAATCATTGTACTTGTTCTGTAGTCAATGTTATTAAGTGCATTTATTTGAATATCAATTAATTGTCAGCTTCCTACCTTTGAGCATAATTACAGTTACTATAATATTCTACAGGGTGGGGAAGCAAAATTTACAATGAACATTTAGTTGTTTTTTCTCAGCAGGCACTGCGTCAATTGTTTTGAAACCAAACATATATTGATGTCATAATCATACCTAACACTATTATCCATACCGTTTCAGAAACTTTTGCCCATATGAGTAATCAGGAAAGCAAACGTCAAAGAGTGTGTGATTTGCTGAATGCACTCGTCACACCAAAGGAGATTTCAAAAATAGTTGGAGTGTCCATAAAGACTGTTTATAATGTAAAGAAGAGAATGACTATGAGCAAAACTATTACGAGAAAGTCTGGAAGATACTATTAAAGAAGAATGGGAGAAGTTGTCACCTGAATATTTGAGGAACACTTGCGCAAGTTTCAGGAAGCGTGTGAAGGCAGTTATTGAGAAAGAAGGAGGACACATAGAATAAAAACATTTTCTATTATGTCAATTTTCTTGTGGCAAATAAATTCTCATGACTTTCAATAAACTAATTGGTCATACACTGTCTTTCAATCCCTGCCTCAAAAAATTGTAAATTTTGCTTCCCCACCCTGTATAAATGTTTTATGCAGTGATAACACACATTTCTTAATAAACTTATCTGGGGATTTCATGTTGTGTTGCTGAAACTTAATGAAGCTGAAGTTTTACATTATGTAAATGTATTAAATAAAACAAATAATTTATAGGAAACCTTGTGGAATTTGGGCCATGGTTATAACCCTGGTCTGTGAATGTTAGATACTTGTCCTTCATATATTAGACCTGGTTATAACCCTGGTCTGTGAATGTTAGATACTTGTCCTTCATATATTAGACCTGGTTATAACCCTGGTCTGTGAATGTTAAATACTTGTCCTTCATATATTAGACCTGGTTATAACCCTGGTCTGTGAATGTTAAATACTTGTACTTCATATATTAGACCTGGTTATAACCCTGGTCTGTGAATGTTAAATACTTGTCCTTCATATATTAGACCTGGTTATAACCCTGGTCTGTAATTGTTAGATACTTGTCTTTCATATATTAGACCTGGTTATAACCCTGGTCTGTGAATGTTAGATACTTGTCCTTCATATATTAGACCTGGTTATAACCCTGGTCTGTGAATGTTAGATACTTGTCCTTCATATATTAGACCTGGTTATAACCCTGGTCTGTAATTGTTAGATACTTGTCCTTCATATATTAGACCTGGTTATAACCCTGGTCTGTGAATGTTAAATACGTGTCCTTCATATATTAGACCTGGTTATAACCCTGGTCTGTAATTGTTAGATACTTGTCCTTCATATATTAGACCTGGTTATAACCCTGGTCTGTGAATGTTAAATACTTGTCCTTCATATATTAGACCTGGTTATAACCCTGGTCTGTGAATGTTAAATACTTGTCTTTCATATATTAGACCTGGTTATAACCCTGGTCTGTGAATGTTAAATACTTGTCTTTCATATATTAGACCTGGTTATAACCCTGGTCTGTGAATGTTAAATACTTGTCCTTCATATATTAGACCTGGTTATAACCCTGGTCTGTAATTGTTAGATACTTGTCCTTCCTATATTAGACCTGGTTATAACCCTGGTCTGTGAATGTTAAATACTTGTCTTTCATATATTAGACCTGGTTATAACCCTGGTCTGTGAATGTTAAATACTTGTCTTTCATATATTAGACCTGGTTATAACCCTGGTCTGTAAATGTTAAATACTTGTCCTTCATATATTAGACCTGGTTATAACTCTGGTCTGTAAATGTTAAATACGTGTCCTTCATATATTAGACCTGGTTATAACCCTGGTCTGTAAATGTTAAATACTTGTCCTTCATATATTAGACCTGGTTATAACCCTGGTCTGTAATTGTTAGATACTTGTCCTTCATATATTAGACCTGGTTATAACCCTGGTCTGTGAATGTTAAATACTTGTCCTTCATATATTAGACCTGGTTATAACCCTGGTCTGTGAATGTTAAATACTTGTCCTTCATATATTAGACCTGGTTATAACCCTGGTCTGTGAATGTTAAATACTTGTCTTTCATATATTAGACCTGGTTATAACCCTGGTCTGTGAATGTTAGATACTTGTCCTTCATATATTAGACCTGGTTATAACCCTGGTCTGTGAATGTTAGATACTTGTCCTTCATATATTAGACCTGGTTATAACCCTGGTCTGTAAATATTAAATACTTGTCCTTCATATATTAGACCTGGTTATAACCCTGGTCTGTAATTGTTAGATACTTGTCCTTCATATATTAGACCTGGTTATAACCCTGGTCTGTGAATGTTAAATACTTGTCCTTCATATATTAGACCTGGTTATAACCCTGGTCTGTGAATGTTAAATACTTGTCCTTCATATATTAGACCTGGTTATAACCCTGGTCTGTGAATGTTAAATACTTGTCTTTCATATATTAGACCTGGTTATAACCCTGGTCTGTAATTGTTAGATACTTGTCCTTCATATATTAGACCTGGTTATAACCCTGGTCTGTGAATGTTAAATACTTGTCCTTCATATATTAGACCTGGTTATAACCCTGGTCTGTAAATGTTAAATACTTGTACTTCATATATTAGACCTGGTTATAACCCTGGTCTGTAAATGTTAGATACTTGTCCTTCATATATTAGACCTGGTTATAACCCTGGTCTGTGAATGTTAAATACTTGTCCTTCATATATTAGACCTGGTTATAACCCTGGTCTGTAAATGTTAAATACTTGTCCTTCATATATTAGACCTGGTTATAACCCTGGTCTGTGAATGTTAAATACGTGTCTTTCATATATTAGACCTGGTTATAACCCTGGTCTGTGAATTTTAAATACTTGTCTTTCATATATTAGACCTGGTTATAACCCTGGTCTGTGAATGTTAGATACTTGTCCTTCATATATTAGACCTGGTTATAACCCTGGTCTGTAAATGTTAAATACTTGTCCTTCATATATTAGACCTGGTTATAACCCTGGTCTGTAAATGTTAAATACTTGTCCTTCATATATTAGACCTGGTTATAACCCTGGTCTGTAATTGTTAGATACTTGTCCTTCATATATTAGACCTGGTTATAACCCTGGTCTGTGAATGTTAAATACGTGTCCTTCATATATTAGACCTGGTTATAACCCTGGTCTGTAAATGTTAGATACTTGTCCTTCATATATTAGACCTGGTTATAACCCTGGTCTGTAATTGTTAGATACTTGTCCTTCATATATTAGACCTGGTTATAACCCTGGTCTGTGAATGTTAAATACTTGTCCTTCATATATTAGACCTGGTTATAACCCTGGTCTGTGAATGTTAAATACTTGTCCTTCATATATTAGACCTGGTTATAACCCTGGTCTGTAATTGTTAGATACTTGTCTTTCATATATTAGACCTGGTTATAACCCTGGTCTGTAAATGTTAAATACTTGTTCTTCATATATTAGACCTGGTTGTAACCCTGGTCTGTGAATGTTAAATACTTGTCCTTCATATATTAGACCTGGTTATAACCCTGGTCTGTGAATGTTAAATACTTGTCTTTCATATATTAGACCTGGTTATAACCCTGGTCTGTAAATGTTAAACACTTGTCCTTCATATATTAGACCTGGTTATAACCCTGGTCTGTAAATGTTAAATACTTGTCTTTCATATATTAGACCTGGTTATAACCCTGGTCTGTGAATGTTAAATACGTGTCCTTCATATATTAGACCTGGTTATAACCCTGGTCTGTGAATGTTAAATACTTGTCTTTCATATATTAGACCTGGTTATAACCCTGGTCTGTAAATGTTAAATACTTGTCCTTCATATATTAGACCTGGTTATAACCCTGGTCTGTGAATGTTAAATACTTGTCTTTCATATATTAGACCTGGTTATAACCCTGGTCTGTGAATGTTAAATACTTGTCTTTCATATATTAGACCTGGTTATAACCCTGGTCTGTGAATGTTAAATACTTGTCCTTCATATATTAGACCTGGTTATAACCCTGGTCTGTAATTGTTAGATACTTGTCCTTCATATATTAGACCTGGTTATAACCCTGGTCTGTAAATGTTAAATACTTGTCCTTCATATATTAGACCTGGTTATAACCCTGGTCTGTAAATGTTAAATACTTGTCCTTCATATATTAGACCTGGTTATAACCCTGGTCTGTAAATGTTAAATACTTGTCCTTCATATATTAGACCTGGTTATAACCCTGGTCTGTAAATGTGTTTGTCTCGGCAGGCGGGGGCGTCGTCCATGTGGGCATCCTGCTGTGGCCTGTTGAATGAGGTGATGGGCACAGGCACCGTGCGAACACAGCAGCCGGGTTTTGGGGCGGGGGCGGGTCCGTTCCGCTTTGCCCCCAGCGCCGGGTACTCGACCTACCCCCCCACCAGCTCAGGGAGCGCTGGACAGCTGTGCAAGGCCTGTGGACTGGCCTTCTCTGTCTTCAGACGGAAGGTAAACACATAAGTGAGAGACAGTGGACTTGTTTACATTTCGGACACAAACCAGTGGACAGTAGTATTAATGACAGAAGACCAGGACATGTCCATGTGTTTGTCCACTGTCCCCATGCAGGTGGTTGATAGAGGTTCAGGCCTGTATTAAAATGGACTTGCAGACTGAAGCCTTGAGTAATCCTTAACGGTCTGTGTTTAGTTAGCCCAGCTGAAGTATTATGGGATGGTTGTGCGCAGTCACTTTCTTAACAGGGAATTTTCAAAGTGCATCCAACTGTTAAATGTCAGAGTGTGTGTATGTGACAATCAGACAGTAGACTGGAGTACAGAGGTCAATGAAAGTCTGCAGAGTTAGAGCCTCATCTCAGACGATGGTATCACACACACACACACACACATGCATACATACACACATGATCAACTATCAATGATTGAAGGGGAACATGTTGTGATGGAAATGCACTCCTCGTGGACCAGAGCACATTTGTGAATCAGTGATAAGAAAATGTTTATAGGCATGGTTAACGTCCTTTCCTCCCTATTTGAAGTGCCAGTCAACTACTCAGTATCATGAAACAGTGTTGAATCTCTAAAATGTCAAACATTACCACCAGTTGCGCAGTTTCCCACTTTTCTTTATTCTTTCCTTGAAAGTGACTGAGCTCAAAGATGAGAGAACTTCAAAACAAACTGCATTCATTTTACATCTTTGGATTGCTCACTCAGCCTGATATATAATTCAAAGACCCACATTTTTTTATGGGTAAATAGATGAATTAAATTAAGAAAAAACATTTGAAAAGCTTTAACCAGTTAATGTTTAACCTTTACCCAAGAATTCACTTAAAATAAAAAACAGATGACAGCTACTTACGCATTCACAAATGATTTCAACTGAAATATGTCTCACAAAGTAAATAATGACATACTCTGTTCTTAAAAATAACAATAATGGTATCATAATATTAGTACTTTATGACTTTGCTCTATTAGTAGTTTAATATTAGTACTTTATATACTGAAACAGGGATGAAACAACACAAACAAGGCATGAAGTCTACGTAGTGTAGTGTCCCTTCAACACACCCTGGTCCATGGGCGTCGGGGCTTTTAAAGATCCAATGTGTAAAACTCAAGAATATTTGTACCTTAGCAGTGTTTACTGTGGAACTGATCTCTTGGGGTTTGTTGGTTTCCATTCTGCATTTTTAAGGAAAGACAACAACAACGGCATTTAATAATTTAATAATAACATTTAATAATGAAAATTGTATTAATTATTGAGTCACGATACACTCAATGACATTGTCATCTGCAGTGCAGAATGGCTCTGAACGTCTCTGGCAATGCATTTTGGTCAGTTTGTCCAAGTAGAGTTACTGTGGAGCATGTACAAATGGGGAGTTGATCCAGTAGTGACAGGCAGCAGAACCAACCCATAAAGATGGAAGACGCTACCACTGCAACCACTGTTGTGTTGTAAAACCTCAAAATTTTAAATTCAAGACTTTTATATGCATAGTCTAATGTGTTGGCCTATTATTGATTTTTTTGTATCAAATGTATGGTGTGGTAGCAAGGATTTTGCCGTGGTGCACCGCCACGGCAAAACCTTGCCAGCGGAAACACTGCTTAAGCGGGGTACACACATAAAGATAATAGGGCTGTTTTTGTCCCGATTTTCCCCCTTCCCGACCACGGACAGCAAACGCCAGATTATCTTTTGTTTTATAAGATTATCCTATAGATTATCCTGTGGTCTGAGGTGTGTTATGAGTGAATGTGTCCCGATAAAAAGGGTCGGGCCAGACAATGGTAAATATTAAACTTGTTCAAAATTTACAACCAAAAATCTTCGTGTGTGTGGGGAAAGCCCATGACTCCATGAATTGTGACGTGGAATGGAATGCAGCCAATCAAGAAGCGAGCTGACTGAGGAACAAGGAAGAGGCATAAATAAAATAAGCATGGTCGACCTGAAACATAAAGTTCGGTTGAGCTCAGAAATTTCAGGATTTTTCCATCAAAAGTAGTCCCAAGAACACCATCATTCCCTCCTCTCATATGTCTTCTTCCATGTTGCGTGCAATGTTTTTTCTTCTTCGTTTTTGTTTGATCACTCAAGATTTCTGACTTGGAGGACTAGATTCTAGATCGGTGGTGGGACAGAATTGTTATGTGTGTGGGATGTTGTGTTGAGATTATCGGAACACACCCCACACACAGTACCCTCAAAACTGTTAAATGCCTGATTTTTTTTTAACTTCATGTGTGGGGTCTGTAATAGATAAAAAATCTCTTCAGATTTAGAAATTCCTCATGTGTGTACTCTGTTTTAGGCTGAGTCATGTGTCTCTGTAGTGGGACAAGGTCACCTGATGAATCCACAGTGGTTCTGGATTTGAGATTCATTCTGTGTTTGAGTGTAGACCAGTTAATTTCCCTTTAACCTGAAATCCCAGAATAAACAAAACAAATATGACTCTAAAGAGGGAGGGCGTTTGTTGGAAGCCCTGTTGTTGTGGAGACGATGTCAGACAGTCCGTCTAGTCGTGGAAATAAAGGCCATAAAAATTGGACTCTGGAGCAAAGAAAAAAGGTTGGTGAGTTCAGATGTATTTAGTTTGAGTCTTGGGCCCAACAGGGTGAGAAGAAAAGTGGACAGAGTGTTTCCCCATCATGACCAGTGTCTGTGGGGAAAACGATCAGATCTGGGGTTCAGTCCAGGTTCAGTGAGGATTTGTGCCTAAAAGGCTGAAAACCTGCTAATACTAAATGACACTGGATGTTTCTGGAATGCACAGGTGTCAAACATGTGGCCCGGGGGCCAAATCTGGCCCACCAAAGGGTCCAGTCTGGCCCTTTGGATGAATTTGTCAAATGCAAAAATTACACTAAAGATATTAACAATCCTTTTAGTTTAGGTTCGCATTCACATTCAGAAGTGGGTCAAATCAGTAAAATACTATCATAATAACATATAAATAATGACAACTCCAAATGTTTCTCTTTGTAAATCTAAAAATTTTCATGTATTTACACTAAAACAAAGTAGAATTTCACAAAAAATGTGAATAATGTGAACAAATATGAACAACCTGAAATGTCTTAAGAGAAGTAAGTGTAATTTTAACAATAGTCTGCCTGTTATTAAATGTTTTGTGTGTTTGTAGATCCACTGTGATCTGAAAGTTATTATGTACATGTGTTTATGATAAACTGAGGCAGAATATTGTTAAATTACACTTATTTTTTCAGTTTGTTCATGTTATTCACATTGTTTGAAAGGGTAGTTTTTGTAGATGTAAACCTTTTCATAATGTAAATTTACTTTTTTCACTTTTAAACATAGAGAAAAGTTTGGAGTTGACATTATTTATATATTATTATGTTATTATTTTACTGGTTCGGCCCACTGCAGATCAAATTTATCAGGATGTGACCCTTGAACTAAAATTAGTTTGACACCCCTGTTGTAATGGAATATGAGTAGTTCAGGGAACACAGGGACAAACCAGTTTCACCAGTTTTACCGACGGATTGGCCACCAGAGTCCAGACCTAATCCCATTGAGAGATCTTTGGGTTGTGCTGGAAAAGGCTTATGACAGTGGTGTGATATTTTCATAGTCAGTACAGGATGTTGGTGAAAAATCAATGAAACTCTGGACAAAAATACATGTTGGAACATTCTTTAAGCTCATTGAAACAGTGTGATGGGTAACTCATGCTATAGTCAAAGCTAACGGCAGCCCAGTCCAGTGTGTGATGCTCTATTTAACTGGGAAGACTTAAAATATATATAAAATATGTAAATAAATTCCAACCAAAGCTCAGAAACATTACTCATTAGGGCAGACTGTCTGTGCCCCCTGGGTAATAATTCCCTCGGTTACATTCACAGCAAATTAAACCGATGTTTCTGTCATTAACTTGCATTTGCAGTGTCGTCAGTGCAGTCATTTATTCCATTTTTGCTCCCCTATCTCGAAGCAATCAATACCCTTTCAGCAGATGTTTAACTTATTGATGAAAATTAGCATTCAGAGTTAATAGTTTTACATGCGGAAAACAAATCAGCCTACTTTTAACAGATACAGAGATGACATGAAAGGACTAGGGATGTAACGACATGGAAATTTCATATCACGGTTATTGTGACCAAAATTATCACAGTTTTCATTATTATTGCAATATTATTGAAATTGTGCTCAAAATGTTCGAAAAGTACTTATACACACACTGAAATAATTTAACCAAGTTGTATTAAAAAAAAAACAAATAAAATAAAAGTCACAATGTACCTTCTGTTGGCAGAAACATTCAAGTATAAACCCTTAGGGATCTGAGTCTATTTTGGCTGTTTTCCAGCACTTTTGATTTTGCCTGTATATACTATATAAAGAAATGTTTACTATACCCATGTTTAGTATCTTTTTTTTTCAGCACAACTTCATCTATCTCATCTGCCTATTATTTTTTTTCTTTTTAACATACTATATCAACATAAAAGGCCAGAAAACACAAAAAAAAAATACAATCCGATTTGAAAAATGTATATACTTTATATACTTTATATACTGGTTTTCCCCTGTAAGTCGCTTTGGAAAAAAGCGTCTGCCAAATGCGTAAACATAAACATAAACATACTTTATTGTATATATAACACAAAGATGCTTAACAAACCTTTTCAAAGACTTTAAAAGTGAATATTGGTTGCAAATATTAGGCATATAAAATCAAAATTGTAATAAATAAAAACTATACTCAAATATTTGACATAAAAGCAGATCTTTACATGGGGTTTTTGTCCCCTGAAAGTGCGGTAATCAAACACAGTTATCATGATAATTAGAATTTAAACGGTAATACTAACTGTCTGCAATTTTACCCCAGTTTATCGTTAAAGTGGTAATCGTTACATCCCTAAAAAGGACTCTGAGGATGGTTTGGAAACTGAATATTTGCTGGTGTTTTTCCTCCTCAACAGCACATCTGTTGTGATTGTAAGAAGAGCTTTTGCGCCCTGTGCTCGGTGCTTCAGGAGAACCTGCGCTGCTGCACCACCTGCCACCTGCTGCGAGGAACTGCCTTCCAGAGGCCTCGGCTCATGCAGCTCCGAGTCAAAGACCTGCGCCAGTACCTACTGCTGAGGAACATCCCCACCGACACGTGCAGGGAGAAGGAAGACCTGGTGGACCTGGTGTTGTGTCACCAGGGAGCAGGACACACCCCCGGAGCAGTGGTGGAAGAGGAGGAGGAGGAGGACGACGACGATGAGGAGGAGGAGGAGGAAGAGACGACGCACGAGGAGGAGGAGGAGGAAGAGGAAGAGGAGGGGGATGATGAAGGGGGAGACGACATAGACAATGAGCATTTACTCCCTCAGTCTGAAGCAGCCTCGCCCGTCTGCGCCACCAGATCCAACTCTGAACAGTCACTGCTGTCGGCGTCACAGGGGGAAGTGATCAGCCCCAGCAGCAGCTCAGGGACCAGCAACCAGGTGAGAGCAACACAGGTACACAACACAGGTACACAACACAGGTACACAACACAGGTAAACGCAACACAGGTACACAACACAGGTACACAACACAGGTAAACGCAACACAGGTACACAACACAGGTACACAACACAGGTAAACGCAACACAGGTACACAACACAGGTAAACACAAAACAGGTAAACGCACACACAGGTAAACAACACAGGTACACAACACAGGTAAACACAACACAGGTAAACGCAACACAGGTACACAACACAGGTAAACACAAAACAGGTAAACGCACACACAGGTAAACAACACAGGTACACAACACAGGTACACAACACAGGTAAACGCAACACAGGTAAACACAACACAGGTAAACAACACAGGTACACACACACACACACACACACACAGGTAAACACACACAGGTAAACGCAGACAGGTACACACACACACACACACACACACACACAGGTAAACGCAGACAGGTACACACACACACACACACACAGGTAAACACACACACAGGTAAACACAACACAGGTACACAACACAGGTAAACACAACACAGGTAAACAACACAGGTACACACACACACACACACACACAGGTAAACACACACAGGTAAACGCAGACAGGTACACACACACACACACACACACAGGTAAACGCAGACAGGTACACACACACACACACACACAGGTAAACACAACACAGGTAAATACAAAACAGGTAAACACAACACAGGTAAACACAACACAGGTAAACAACACAGGTACACACACAGGTAAACACACACACAGGTAAACGCAGACAGGTACACACACACACACACACACACACAGGTAAACACACACAGGTAAACACAACACAGGTAAACGCAGACAGGTAAACACAACACAAATCAAATAAAATTTTATTTATATAGCGCCAAATCATAACAAAAGTTTTCTCATGACACTTTACATATAGAGTTGGTCTAAACCAGACTCTAAGCCAATTTACAGAAACCCAACAGAATCCTCCAGGAGCAAACAAACAACAACACAGGTACACA
The DNA here is from genome assembly GCF_902148855.1 of Sphaeramia orbicularis. NCBI lineage: Eukaryota > Metazoa > Chordata > Actinopteri > Kurtiformes > Apogonidae > Sphaeramia > Sphaeramia orbicularis. The sequence continues at coordinate 72,153,707 of NC_043968.1, read as the reverse complement.
CAGACAGGTACACACAGACAGATAAACACACACAGGTAAACACAGTTAGGTAAACACACACACAGGTAAACACAGTCAGGTAAACACAGTCAGGTAAACACAGTCAGGTAAACACACACACAGGTAAACACACACACAGGTAAACACACACACAGGTAAACACAGTCAGGTAAACACACACACAGGTAAACACACACACAGGTAAACACACACACAGGTAAACACACACACAGGTAAACACAGTCAGGTAAACACACACACAGGTAAACACAGTCAGGTAAACACACACACAGGTAAACACAGTCAGGTAAACACACACACAGGTAAACACACACACAGGTAAACACAGTCAGGTAAACACAGTCAGGTAAACACACACACAGGTAAACACAGTCAGGCAAACACACACACAGGTAAACACACACACACACACACACACAGGTAAACACAGTCAGGTAAACACAGTCAGGTAAACACACACACAGGTAAACACAGTCAGGCAAACACACACACAGGTAAACACACACACACACACACACACAGGTAAACACAGTCAGGTAAACACAACACCGATAAACACAGTCAGGTGAGTGTGTGTTCCAGCTGTAAACAGATGTGTTTGGTTGGTTGCTTTCAGAGGAGCCTGTGAATCAGCTTAAGCCGTTTGCCTTTTTAGGTTGGTTTTATGGGCTGAGCCTGTTATGTAACAGACTGGGGTTGGAAACTCCCACAGCGTTAAACCCAACAACACGAACACTACATCCATGAATATCCCTGTCCACTATGTTCACTTAAAAGCTTTCAATTTCAATCAGTTGTAAGATTGAAAAGATGTCTTCTACCAGGAGGATTATAGTGTATATTATTATTTTAAGTCTAGTTTCATTTAAAAAAGGTGTTTTATTAATAATACTCAAAGTCTTTCTCCATCGACTAAAATGAAACTATATCTGGACTTCTATCACTGTGTATGTGATGCATCTTTGTCTTAGATTTCATATTTCATAGAGCTTCAAGACTTTTAAATAATACGTTTACCAGGTTTGTCTCATCTTGGTGGAACTACATGGTCTTAAAGTGCTTTTTATTAGTTTTGTAAGAATACAGATGTAGTTTACACCAGCAGGGGGTGAATGTGGAGTCAGTGAATAATGGATTCAATGGAAGTGCTTTGAGCTCGCACAAAAGAGAAGTACTTTATAAAGCCAATCTGATATTATTATTATTATCATTATACTATTACTAGTCGAAGGAACATCTGGTTCTAGAGGTTTATTGTATTTTTGTGTGTGTGTCAGGTCACGTTCTGGTTTGTGATGAGTCTGATTTTGGTAAAAGTGTCTCACACCAGTATGATACCAGATCCACTTGAACACGTCTTCATCCAGGAACAGTGATGGTTTTATGACTGATCTGCAGGAATAGACAGGAAGACAAACAGCATCTCTGTTCTTTTCTTTTTCTAGAGGACGATGTCGATGGATGTTTTGTTGAAGGTCGTGTTTTCATACTATCTGAGTACATATTGGTCACATTGCTTAGAAAGTGTGGGGATGATAATTAACGATAAAAGCTTAACCATTTTGTTTTAATCAGTTAAGGCATGAGATTAGTAAAATATTTAAAAAGTTTATAATATACTGAACTGTTTTGTCCCACAGGAGCATGAGGATACCCCGACAGCATCCCTCCTGAACCTGGAACCCACTGAAAATATGATAGAGGTGCGACATTTATTGGCTTAACCCTTTCATGCATACTGCTCACTATTATTCTACAGATGTTCTCATGTATATACATGGGTTTCAATTCATACCATTACTGTAACTGTGCTGTTCTTGATTAACCTGATCTGCATTAACATGTTTGAGTATAAATCAATTGCTAATTGTTAACAGTTTGTAATTAACAGTTTTCTTAAACAAAAAGTTGTTGTTTTTTTTTTTGCATATAATCTTCATGAAGTAAGTAATAACTAGTATTAGAGTATGTTAAAATGTGAGATAACATCAGATTAGCAGCATTAAAAATGTTTTTATTTCATAGTTTTCACACAGTATATCACTTTCTGATGATGGTTTTAAATACATGTTTGTTTGCTTGAAAAATTAAACACATGGTGTCCAGCTGAGTGGACATTTTTGTAACTGCATGAAAAATGGGTTCATTTAAAAAATTATCAATTGCATTGATTTTTTTCATGCCTAAAGAGGAATAAAAACACTCAGGACAAAAATGTCAACTAAGGCTCTCATAACTCATGCATGAAAGGGTTAAAGTAGGAATAATAATCAGCTTTCATTAAGGAAAGAGTTAATTTATCTTCTGTCAGAATAAACACTGTGAGATTGTCTTCAAAGTTTTTAATGGACAGGTTTAAACTTTTTTCATCATTTCACTTTACTTTCATTTGTTGGTATTTGCATGTTGAACTGTCATACTTTAGTCAGTTTCCTTTGCTCTTTTGTAATTTTATCTGATAATCAGATGCTGACAGTTCGATACCATGTGTGAATGAACTGTGCACATGAGGCTGTGACTCAGTGTCTTAGTGTGGATTTGTTCCATGTGAACCGTAGGTGAGTCCAGCGACTCAGAGGAGGATCCGAGCGTCGCTGTCCGACCTGGACAATGAGGAGGCCATAGAAAACCTGTCCGTCCGTCAGCTAAAAGAGATTCTTGCGAGGAACTTTGTCAATTTCTCGGGCTGCTGTGAGAAGTGGGAGCTGCTGGAGCGAGTGCATCGACTCTACAGAGAAAACCAGCAGAACAGGAAATCCAGTGAGTGGTTCTCCACATCTGACACATGCTGACATTTACTTTATTCTGTTTATGTTCTTCTACAACGTTCTCTCCATTTCTTCTCCTTTCAGTGGAAAATGTGAGCATAACTGCAGGTAATGATTGTCATTTCTTTTTTCATCTTTGTTGGTCTCTTATATGACATGGATACAGATTGTTCTAATCATATGAACATATGTATGACTGTTTTTTATACTTGCGTTGTCTTTTTACTTGACTGCTTCATATTTATATTTTTATTCTGGACTGTATAATTGATGTGTGGGTTTTACTTGCGCTCCTTACGTAAACGTAAAACCAAATTCCGTTGCCCTGTACAATGGTATTTTGCAATGACAATATAGCTTATTCTATTCTTTCAAGATTTCCAACTCCAAAATCAAAAAAAGTTAGATAAAATGTAATTTAAAAAGTACAGATTTGCATATTTTAAACTTACATTTTGTTTATGACAAAGAACAAAACATATCAAATATTTATATTTATAAAATAAAATAAAATAATTTAAGGAAAAAATAAGGTAATTGTCAATTTGTCAATATCCAACCTTTTTGAACTTTGGTTTTAATCCAGTGAATTGTTTTAAAAAACATGGATTTCTGCTTTGTCGGTTTCACTGTAACTAATAGATTTTCTTTATTATTCTTTTATTTTATTATTATCCACTTATATCTATAAATGAAGTGGTTGCATATCCTCCACCTCTCTGCAACAGTGGAGTTGGAGGTAAGATGTTTTTATGAAAAGTCATTTCAACAACATCCTTTCCATCATTCCTGTGAACACATGCTCACATTGCAAATAGAATTTGGTGGAAATAAACAGTAAAGGCATGCTACAGCCATTTTATACCCACATGATCCTTTAAAGCATTCATGATTTTCATAGTACAGTCACTTGAATCATCTTTACCTTCTGTCACTGATGTTTCTTTTCCAACTTGCTTCATTTTGTTTTATTGTGAAGGACAGCCTCATCCCATCATTAATGTGGTTTCTGAAAGCTGTTACCTCCTGATGAGCCTCATATTGTACTAGAGCTGCAACCCATTAATCGACCAGGTGCGTGAAGTCAATGCAAAAAGTCCCGATTCGATTAATCAACTCGAGTCGATTGAAGGGAAATGTTGTATTGCAGTTTTCCTGAATTGAAGCTTCTTTGTGCGTCACAATAAGCGTCTGTATGAAACACAACAGTGGAACCAATGTTTAACAACAGAGAAATGAAGGAAACAAAGCTTTGATTCAGGAGAATTGTAGTTGAATTATTTTTTGGATCACTTTGAGTCGATTAATCGGTTGCAGCTCTATATTATACAACCGCAAACCCATCCCATGTGGAGACACTCTTGTTGACATAACTGTAGGCTCATTTTAGTAGACTTACTAATCAGATGGGTCGGGGAAGCAGGCTTTCTGTTGATGACCATCCAGAGCCAAATGTACAAACCCCATTTCCACAGAAGTTGAGACATTTTCTAAAGGTTAACTCACTTTATTATCCTCATAGGGAAATTTGGTCTCTGCATTTTGCCTATAATACACACAGTACCTAGCATTAGCATTAGCATTAGCATTAGCACACACTTGAGCAGCAGTGAGCTGCCATTGAAGGCCTCTGGGACCAACTCCAGATCTTCATCAGTACCGTGGGTATGCACTGACAGGAGAATTAACCCCAGAGGTACCTGTTTTTAAAGTGCAGTAAGAAGGGTTGAATTATAGATTGGGCATCAGTCAAAAGCAGGTGGTAAGCCCTTAGGGCGTCTCAAAAATCACTTTTCTCTTCAGATCACGGTGTTATTTAAACCAGTTGATCTCCAACATGATAATAGCCCCCCCAAAAAATGTCAGCAAAATCCGTCAACGTTTGACCCCTTCCCCCACCACAAAGTATGAAGGGCCCATCAAAAAACATCAAAAAACACCAAAAAAGGCTGTTCTTAAATGCATTACCATGCTTAAAATGGGTACTAAAGTGCCTAAAGTAAAGACATCCATTCTGTGTCACATGTGGTACCTGACTGAGTCTCTTGCGGTACTAAGTCTCTTTGATAAAGAAGTACCAATAGAAACCAAAGCAGCCATGGCAAGACCACTGCAGGCCAAGCCCAAACCTGCAGGATTCACTAGAGGAAAGCTAGAAAGTTTAGAAAATAGACATTGTTTTCAACTAGATTTACTGTTCTGAACTTCTTTCTATTTCAAGTTTTTAGCCTATAATTGAGTTATTTTATCTTAAAATCACCTTATTTTCACTTACACTGGTCTACAAGGAAAATGCTTCCAGAATAAAAGTAATGAAATTTTACCACATGAGAGTCACTGAAAGAAAAATCAAGTCAAAAATGCTGGTTGGCTGAACTTTCCAAGATACAGCCTTGGGTCAAAATGTGAAATTCAAGAATTAACAGGAGAATGGGTTTGACTCAAAAGGAATATTTGTCTCAGAGCTACAAGATCTACTTCAAAACACTGTCTGCACATTAGAATACATTCACTTTACAGGTTCTATTTAGTGAAAGATTTATAAAACTATTATATAAATGTACATAAACTAATATATATGTGTAATAACACTGAATCATATACCTTGAAAACATCAGCAAACCGGCACTTTTGTCATTTATTTTCCAATTAATCTTATTAAAATACGTAACATTTAGCACATTTAATCTCTGAAGCAAATCATTTCTAAAAAATTGTAGACCAGTGTTATATATCACCTGATACAATAACCTATGAAGCTGATATTACCAGAAAAAGCAATTTGTGGACACTTAAGACCTCATTATATGTAATTTTCTGGATTAAAATGAGCATTTTTGCCGTTTTTTGACGGGCCCTTCATACTGTGTGGTGGTGGTGGTGGTGGTGGGGTCAAACATTGACGGATTTTGCTGAAATTTTTTTGGGGGGGCTATTACCATTTGGAGATTAACTGGTTTAAATAACACAATGATCTGAAGAGAAAAGTGGTTTTTGAGACTCCCTGTAACCCCTTTGTAGTCACAGATTTTTAGTAATGTCTTTTGTTGGATTACTTCAGGGTGTTACATGTGAGTAGTTACTGGTCCACATTACTAGTGGGTGAGATAGAAGAGAGGATTTACGGTTTTCTCCACTCATGATGACTCATTAATGATGGGAAATGTTGATATTTGGTGCATCGCCCTAGTCATGAAGTGATATAACACAACCCTCCACTGCATCTGACCCACAGTAACTGAAAGTAACTTTGAACATTTCCAACACAGATGGTGTGAAAGCTCAGCTGGCCTCTGATGAAAACCTGTGTCGCATCTGCATGGACGCCATCATCGACTGTGTGTTGCTGGAATGTGGTCACATGGTAACATGCACCAAATGTGGAAAAAGAATGAGCGAGTGCCCCATCTGCAGGCAGTACGTGGTACGGGCGGTGCATGTCTTCAAGTCTTAAACATATGTGGACGGGCGCACGTGATCTCAACCCTGAGTTGTGACTGAAGGCCAACTGCTGTGCATGACTTTAGCCTGATGGTGCAGCAGGTGGAAGCTTTGTCCTGGTCCTTGAAACCAGACTTTGGCCTAACACTGTTTGTTTGTTTGTTTGTTTGTTTGTTTGTTTGTTTGTTTGTTTGTCTCTACTAACTCATGTTCCAATCCCTCTTCCTGGTAGATCATCATCAGCCAAACTGGGACATTAATTGTGTCTTTAGTCTGTCACAAACACAATAGTCCCTGCGTCACCACTATCCTGCTTTGTTTCAGCGAAAACATTTGACTGATTTCAGGAGTGGACAGAAGGTGGACGTAAGGATACTGAAATAGAAGTGGGTTGAATTTATCTTTACAAAGAAAGGGGGCTGTTTGGTAAATGAATGAATAAATGAATGAATGAGTGAATGTATAAATGAGTGAATAAATAAATAATTAGTTACTTCCCGGAGTTAGAGTCAATACAGTTTACATAGTCAGTGTGACATGGTATTATTTCCCTCAGTGTTCTTTAGGATGTGCAATATCTGATAAAAGAGACTTTACATGTTTTTTGGTTGTTTTTATTTATTTTTATTTGAGATGAATCATTTATGCACCGACTCATCACATCTCACACACAGAACAGTGGAAGGTGCCAAGCATCATGCCTTTAATATGTATTTGGTTAAGATTTCACAGTATATGCATTTCATAACCAGCAAGCTTAGTGTCATAGTTTATGTTCTTTAGTTTCTCAAATGAAAATGAATAGAAAATAAACTGTGTATATGTAAACTTTAAATTACTTACTATGTGAAGGATGCGTCCTCATTTTAAATGAAGATTTTCTGCAGCTGGAGACACGAACTGAAACCTGCCGCTTGGTTGTACCAAGTGATGCATTATGTCCCCATTGCTTGTTTTGTTTTATTGACTGTGAAAGTTGATTCATGTTTCTTTACTTTGTAAAGAGTAGTGTAACAAAAGATATTTTTTTCTGGAGCGGAGTTATAAGTTAAAACGTATGGGGGGGAAAAAAATAATTTTGTCAAACTTTTGTCAATCCTCTTTGATTTCAACTTCCACCGAGCAATACCATTTAATATTTACCAAATGCATTGTCTGATAATGTGTTCAAAATCACAGTCTGTACCAGGTGCTAATCATTGATAATTCCTTTGAAATATCCATTTCACTGAAGGAATTAGAGGAAACTTGGTTTACTTTAACCTGTTATGCAAATGAAACACTTGTTTTCTTCACACGAGGTCCATTTTTTCAGATGTCACTGGGATCTGTATGTATAGTATGTTTCAGAAAAGCTTCACTGCTCTTATATAAATTACATAGATAGCTTCTATTGTTGTTTACTTCTAAGTTATTAAATGTATATTTTTCCATTTACTTTGGAATTGATATCATTTAAAATTCTGTAAGTATGAAAGTTTAAAAATAAAGTTACCCTTTTTACAGAATGTATTTCTGCTGGTTTTGGTCAGATGGGTTTCCTGGTCTGTTAATGGTGGAACTCTAGTAAAGTTGGCTTTGTTTTGTTTGTAGCCCTTTTAATTATCGTCTGCTTCAGATCCAAACCGGATCCAGATCCATGGACACCCGTGGACCTCCGTGCATTGTAACTGCTGTTCATGCTGCTGTTTCTCAAAGATGTCGTTCATGGGCAGCTACAGTATTATCTGAGTGGGAGGAATGAGCATTCATAATCCAGGATCTATTATATTTTGGAATGTTGAACCTTTTTATTTTGGTAAAAAATTATTAGATTCAATAAAATGCACTGTTACAAACCAAACTTTAAAACCCTGCTTCTCATTTTATTTGCAGCCAACACAGTATTGGGCTTGTGGAAGATTAGGAATAAAAAAAAAAAAAAAAAATCCAAATATCCTAAAAACACCACAATGACTTCAATTTAAAATGAATTTTAATATTTCAAAGTTTGTCTTAAATGTACATGTACATTATGTGCGAAAAGAGAACATTTACATTGAGATACTAAAATATTTCCTGGAGATATGGTCCCTATATTAAAAACAGCAACAAAATGTTAATGTAAACCCCTCAAAAGAACAATAATTCACAACTGAATAACGCGTGTCAAAATAGACTTCTATTCAACGACAAAATAAATAGAAAAAGTGCCACACTTTAAATATGACAAAAAATGCAATACAGATGAGCAAAACTTCTGAAAAGGATGAATAATGCCATATAATCTCCTAAATCTTTCTATATTCACCTCAAAAGTCCAAAATATTAAAAAAAAAAAAAAGAAAGAAAATCATTTTTCTCGTTTTAGAAGGTAACCAGTGCTGATCAGTGTTTATCTACTTGGAATAAATACTGAGCACAACAACATGTGCACTAACTTTTCAGATGGAGTTTCCCAATATGCAAATCTATTGTAGGAACCTTTCAATAACAGAACATATAAGGCCTTTAAAAACTCCATGTAGTGCATTTGGCTCCGTTGCGAAGTTTTTGTAGTTTGTTGAAACCATTGAGCGTTCACATTACGGTGATTACATGCAAACGCCCTCCACACGTTCACTGATACAGTTTAGGCTGGTTTTCTGTCGTAGAAAAAAGTGCAGCCCTTTGTAAAATCTAAATTCAAACAAATTTCTTGAGAATGACAGTGTCAACACAGGCTAAAGTCAAAGAAAAACAGCAGTCTTTTTGTTTTTCATTTTTCATCTGTACAAATGATGAGACCTGAGTTACACATTCTGGCACATGAGAAGTCACTGTCATTGCCATCGTACTGGTCCTATTCCTGCACGTATGCTTTAGTTAGATTTTTTTTCATAGAGGTAATCCTCAAGTTATCGTGTGGAGATCAGGGAGTAAACATAGGGTTATATGATTTAACATTCACTATTAACTGTGGAAACAGATTCTTTGCTGCATGCAGAGCCAAAACTCCTCCTTTCACTAAGCACCAATAATATAAAATAATGGAAACTGACCGATGACATACGTCACCAGAGAACTACATACTGTTAGCAGAACTAGCTTTGAAAAAAATATGCTGTACATACACTACACACTTTTATAGTGTACATGTGAATACATTCATGTATTCATAACGGTATCAGTGCAAATCATTATTAAAACTTCTGGATATCCCATTCAAATCTTGACATTCTGTGTAGTATCATTAAGATCAACAGGCACAGTGTTTTGATCCAATCAGAAACAAACCACTGGCACATATATTGTAGAGAAAAACCCACATAAAACCAAAGTTATCCTATTTTGGCAAAAAAAAAAAATCTATAGACCTTTGCCTCTCAAGAATAAAGAGCTTAACAGTAAAGTAGCTTATATTATTTCAATGAAACTATACTGTACACTGGTGCAGCTGATACTGCACTTAAATGTATGAAACACTTTCTGATACAAAAATAATTCTCTATGATGCAATAAACTTTACACTGGAACAAAAAATAATCTATGAACGATCAATAATCAGTACAATACAGAAACATGAGGAAATAAATAATGTAAAAACATTTCAGAAAAACAACAGAAACAACAACATATTTACAATATTGCTTTTACAGAACAACAGTTTAGTTTTTACAAAAACATTGTGGTTTAGCAGCACAGCGTCCTTTTCCATAAGGTTTGATATAAATTCCTCCTGCCTCTGGTTTGTTCAATCGTCCACTTTCTGAAACACTGCAGCCGTCCGCTGCCTCCATGTGGTCAGGGGGTCAGGGGTTAGGGTTAGGGTTGGGTAAGGGGTCAGAGTCAGGGTTAGGGTTACGGTTGGTGTTGGGGTTAGACTTGGGTAAGGGGTTAGAGTGGGTTCACCACATGGTTCTAACTGATCTTTTGCAGTAGTTTCTCTTCTATCAGTTCAAACTGAACGCTGACAGACATTTCTGCGATGAACTGGTCACAGCCTTCCTTGGTCACCTGTTTGCAGTATCGCAGGTCAATATGACATATGCTCCCACAGCGCTTGAAATAGGTCAGCGACTGGTCTGTGACCCTGTTACAGACTGCATCCAAGAATGAGGTTAGAAGAAGAACAACAACGATGTGTTCCACATCATGTGTACTGACCTTAGCTCTGACCCACACACATTAATCAACCCTTTACTGTATTGTATCAGATTAAATCCAAATGCCTCATTACAATAAGCAGTGGTTTTCATATTGACCCTGTGTGTCATGGTTTGACATTTAACAGCATTTAGCACACATGTACAGACAGTGGAGTAAGTGTTAATGAAAACTATGGGACCAAAAAAGAACCATAGGTATTGTGTAACAGGATTTTTACAAGTGTCACCCTGTGCATGACTATCATGTATTAATGATAATCACCTGTAACAAGTAAAACGAATGTTGAAAGACTGATATATTGTTTATACCTAAAACTGAAGGTATGTAAACTTTAGTTACACAGTGGAGAATGGCTAGTGTTCGCTTATTAAGAAAGACCTCCAAAAACACCAGAATGGTCCATTAAGTTACTTCTTGTTTGCAACTAAGGTATTTCTAAGTTTATTAACAGAACAGCTCTGGAAAAAGTTAAGAGACCATTTTAGATTTCCAGACCTGGATTCCATTGAACATCAAGATGAAGGTGGATGGTCAAAAGCTACAAAACAAAAACAAGCTGTGACGTAAAGTATCTGACATGAATGTGAAAACTAATGGAGAGCATGGAACATTACTACTGTAGTATTAAAGGATCAATGTATAACAAGTAGGTTATTGTGAAATAAACCCTGACAGGATGATGCAGTAAATCACAGTTGTGTTAAATCACACATATGCTCTACATTAGTTCTACTTATTACACAACACTTAACAATTTGACAAAAATATTGACATGAAAATAATTGCTTCCAGTTAAAAAAAAAAAAAAAAAGACCAATTACAGTCAATTCGATATTCAACAATTCAACAAATATGAAATAATCAGTTTCTTGTTGCTTTGGCTCATTTTTGTCTTGTCTCTAAATCAGAGAAATTTGACAGAAATATTTTTTCTTGAGTAAATAAAACATAAGTGGACTAGGTTTTATAATCCCTACGAACAGTAACACCACAGGTCTCTTAATTTTTTCACCAGGCTCTATTATAATGAGGTATGGGCGTATGAGGGAGGATGTTTGATTTCAGCCAAAGGAGGCTCCTACCTGACAGGTTAATGTCAGTGAGTGAGTCTCGGGTGGTCGTCCCTGCTGCCGTCAGGATGTTGACCGACTGGTCCGTGATGTGGTTGCAGTAGCTGAGGTCCAGCTTCGACAACAGGGGCATGTAACGGATGATGAGACGCAGAGACGTGTCCGTGATGTCCAACCCCGCCAGGCGAAGGTCCACCACGTTACGCAGTTTACTCCTGTTGTCCAACTGACCTGAAGGAGGACAGGACGATTAAACCACCGTGAGAGTGGGTGAGAATTCCACCCATTGAATTAGCTTAATTATCAGAAGAAGACATTATCAGGGTCAGGTTCATCCACACTGACATGACAGATGTAGTTTTGATCATAACATTATAAGGTTATGAGCATTATAAGGTTTACTACCGTGTTGACCTGTAGGGGTCCACAGGTTCTAGATGTAGTTTTTATTATGCTGTTGTGTGTTCATGCACGCTGTACCACATTTGTCCAGCAGTCACTGCCAAAGCGTTCTGGCCATAACAACGTGACTGTAAGGCTACTGTATTCAAAAATTACTAATATCTCCCAAGATACTGGTCCTATCAACTTGCCATTTTCGCTACCGTCCTCCTTGACCAAAAATAAATAAGTATGCCAAACTGCAGCAGTCAGCTTTTTCTAGATTTTGCGTGAATCCCCGGACACACACACCCACGCATACAGAGGCCACTTGGCTTTTATAATATAGATAATACCACATAATAACCTCATAACACTATAAGGTTGTGAGCATTATAAGGTTTATTATACCTTATAATAACCTCATAACATTATAAGGTTATGAGAATTATAAGGTTTATTATACCTTATAATAACCTCATAACATTATAAGGTTATGAGAATTATAAGGTTTATTATACCTTATAATAACCTCATAACATTATAAGGTTATGAGAATTATAAGGTTTATTATACCTTATAATAACCTCATAACATTATAAGGTTATGAGAATTATAAGGTTTATTATACCTTATAATAACCTCATAACATTATAAGGTTATGAGCAAACACTGTTGAACAATATCATATCCAGCTGTTGTGCAATATGAACTGTGAGCAGATGCAAACTTTGAGTTTCTTACATTCAATCCATAAAACTCACATTGTCAAAAAGGCAAAAGTTTATGAAAAATAAACATGTTACACATTCAAAAGGTCAAGGGGGGGGGGGGGGTACTGGAGCTCACTCCAGACTCTAATTGCCAAAGATGGGGTTCACCCTGGATGTGTCATCTGTTCATCACAGGGCTGACAGACACACATTTACAGACCAATAATCATTCACCTTCACATTCCCATCTATGGGACTGACCAGTGAACCTGTGTTCTGATGGTGAGAAGAACCCGGAAAACCACAGAGAACCCAAACCAAGCAGTCCCTGTGTGGTAATAGCACTAACCACTGCTCTGCCGTGCCGCCCTGAACATTTATACACTTCACTGACTGTATGTATACTGTATGTTCCTCATTATTCATACACTAACAGTAAATAAGGTAAGCCAGGCTCCATGCAGAGCTGACATGATGTTCTGAATGTGATTCCCTGTAATTCAAGTGTATTCTGAGTGGTACGATAATATCCTGTTGAAGTAGAGGGATTTGAAAGACTCTAAGCTTATAATTGTTGTTTTAATGCCTGGTGTGGATGGCAGTAAATGCTTGTATTTTCTAGTTCTTTATTTCACTAAAGTTAGGATATGAATTAGGGTGGTCCAAAAAAATTTTTTTTAAGATTCTCTGGATTAGAACCCTGCATTTGGTTCTATATCTGGCCAAATTACTTTGGTCCAAATTTTATGCAAATTAATTCATATTTAGAGGTTGCACAAGACATGTGAAGATTGCCCTATATACGAGGGCTGTTCCAATAAGTTCATGGCCTCACCCAGAAATACTGGTTGTTATAATACAGGATGTTACATTCTTTCATGATGGGATAGTGATGCTTGAACATCGATGGACCAAGTGCATTGCTGTAAATGGAGATTATGCTGAAAAATAAAATATAAATTATCAGTCTGTGTTGTGCTGTTCTGGGTGAGGCCATGAACTTATTGAACGGCCCTCGTACTATAACATAACTAGCCAAATGAATAAGGCATATTAGAATAATTTGTAATTTTATTCTCAAAATCAAACTGCAACTCACATAAAAATGTTACTTAGAAAGTCCAGTAACCACTGCTGCTTTATTGAAATTACAAAAAAATGTTCCTGTGTTCTTTGACAACTTGGAGCAAGGACTGTTTGTGATCTTCATTTTTTGTTCGGCTACAGCTGAAGTCTTGAATAAGCTCCACCCCTCTTTCAGCAACATCATTGACAACTTTTCTGGAATGCACAATTTTAGCAGCCTTCTGAAAGTCTTCATCATCAGCCCAGTCTTCTGGAGGAATTCTGAAGAATGTTTGTGGCAGATCCAAAGTTTCAAAGAAACACATGGTGCTGGTGGTGACAAAATCCCTGATCTGCTTCCCTTCATAATCTGCTTGATTAAGGGCATCCCAACGCTTTAGTGGAACCTCTGAACCTTCATTTTCCATCATGTTGTGAACCATCAGCTGCTTCTGCTCTGGTGTCACACAGGAGTCCAAGAATGCCAGGCCAACCAATTCTTCACTCAAGTACCACAGATGTTGGCTGAAAGCTGTTAAGGCTGCTTTCTCGACAACTGAATTTTCATACTGTGACAGCTTTTTAAGGAATCCCAAATCATTTGCAGGGGCTTTCGCTGGTGATGGGGCTTCAAACCATGCTCTGATGTAGAAGCTTTGTGCAACCTCTAAAACACCTCTTTTTTCTTCCAAATTTTTTCCTAAATCATCTTTTGAATGCCAAAACCTAATGCAGGGTTCTAATTGACGTTATCTGAAACTTTATTTTTTACCATGATTGTTGGGCCATGCTAATATGTATATATGTGATGAAGGTCTGGTTTAAAGAGCCTTTTGGCGAGTGTCTGCGGGATCATCGGACCGGTACCTGGCCTGTTATCTGTGGGGGGCGATAACAGATCTCTCATCTGGGCGTCTTTGAGCCCCTCCACCCACTGGACGTCCAGGGTTCTGAGCAGAGGACAGCTGGAAGTGCACAGAGCAGAAACCGCCACCCAAGAACATCCAGACAACAGCAGAACACGCAGACCTGAAAACACAGCACACAGTGGACGATGCTGTTACAGTCAGCCTGGAGCTCAGGTGTAAAACAGGTGAGTTCAGCCTGTGTGGACACCAGCAGCAACATGACAAGTTTAAGAAAAACTCCACATTTTTACTTAGTGTGAGGTCACTAAACAAACAAACACAGTCCACCTGTCTAATTACAGCCAAATGAGTGAATGAATGAATGAATGAATGAACTGAACAATAGAGCAATAAAACTTCTAGAGAATAAACTTACTATTTAATGGTGCTTTGAAGAAATAATTATGTATTTACTGAGGGCATGCTGGATAAAATTTTAAATAGTTTCATAAGGACAATAATTATGCAAGTGTTACTAAGAAGAATATGTTTACGATTCATCTGTTGAGAAAAAAGAATAATTGTGCAGCAAGATGAAGAAAATGACCAACATAGAACCAGCTCAACTCAGTGTAACCTTATTGGCCTTTTTTGTTTCTCCATCAGGCAAAAGTTTGGGATGATACCTGGTACCTGTTTAACGTCAAGTTCAAAGTGAGCTTGGCTAATACGAAAAGGTAAAAACTGAAAACACTTCAGAAAACTGACTGCATCTTAATTATGTAAGAAAATTGGAACGGATCTGACATGTACTACAACCACAATCCTAAAGATACTGGGATACTGTGTCAAATGGAAATAAAGAGAATTCAATGATTTGAAAATCTCATAAACTCAAATTTTATTGACAACTGAACACAGAAAACAATATGTTTTCAATAACTTCTGTTATTCCTGTGTTAAAGAGGACAGCACAACAGTTCCACTGGTTGCTATGGCAACCTGATACTTTTGAGTCAGTATCTATATTTGCAGTAAAAATGAAGCACTTGATTCCAAAAGAGAGTGTAGTTGATTTTAGCCAGTATAATGAAGGGGAAAGTGCATTTAAGCCTCAAAAAGCAACATTTTTTACATTACTGGGAAAAAACTGCATAATGACCTTTCAGCATATTTTAATTAAAATCGTCTTAGAGTAAATGAGACCTCTGCACATCCTCTGGTTTAAGGCTTTAGAAAATCTAGACAGAAGGTTTTGCCAAATAGGTTTTTACAAAGAAGGTGGATATAAAAATGACTGACAACTGTAACGACCAAACAGTCAGTAAGACTCTGAACACATGACAGAGTCTGGAACCACAAGACTAAACTTTTCATGAAAACACCAAACGGCTGTCGATGTTTAGGACATAGAGGAGACAGTTACATGAGGATGCAGTACATTTTCAATTCAGACATTCTTTCCTTTATTTCTACCTTTAGTCCCTAGTACTGTTGAGATGTAGGAGGACACACTGTACTGGTTGGTTTACCTGGTAACCTGTTAATGAGCCAGCTGAGCTGCTTCTTGGAGATATTGGTCCAGCTGAGGTCCAGAGCCACCGGCTGCCTCCGTATGATTCCACTGAGCATGAGTGGTGTGATGGACTTACAGCGGTTCAGGTTGATGTGTTTCCAGAGCCTCTTGTCACAGCACCTGGAGAGACACAGTAGATAAAGATAGACACAGTAGATATAGACACAGTAGATAAAGAT
The DNA here is from genome assembly GCF_902148855.1 of Sphaeramia orbicularis. Taxonomy (NCBI): domain Eukaryota; kingdom Metazoa; phylum Chordata; class Actinopteri; order Kurtiformes; family Apogonidae; genus Sphaeramia; species Sphaeramia orbicularis. The sequence continues at coordinate 72,137,517 of NC_043968.1, read as the reverse complement.
AGACACAGTAGATACAGACACAGTAGATAAAGATACAGACACAGTAGATAAAGATACAGACACAGTAAATGCAGACACAGTAGATACAGACACAACAGATACAAATACAGACAAACTGAGTTGATTTTACTGGTTTATGAAAAGTATATGCAATTTGTTTCCAGATATGCAGTGATGTTTCTACATGTGCGATGGTGTTTCCAGATGTGCAGTGATGTTTCCAGATGTGCAGTGATGTTTTCCAGATGTGCAGTGATGTTTCCAGATGTTTCTACATGTGCAGTAATGTCTTCCAGGTGTGCAGTGATGTTTCTACATGTGCAGTGATGTTTTCCAGATGTGCAGTGATGTTTCTACATGTGCAGTGATGTTTTCCAGATGTGCAGTGATGTTTCTATATGTGCAGTGATGTTTCTAGATATACAGTGATGTTTTCCAGATGTGCAGTGATGTTTTCCAGATGTGCAGTGATGTTTCTAGATGTGCAGTGATGTTTTCCAGATGTTTCTGGATGTGCAGTGATGCTTCTAGATCTATGGTCTATTTCATACTCACCATCTGTTCCAGGTCCGACACACCTGCATGCACACACACAGATCTCTGTGCGTCAGGTGACCGAACACCGCCATCCACATCTCTCTTTGCATCACGTGTGCTTCGTTATCGTTGAGGGGCAGCCTGTCGGGCGGGGGGCTGATGGGAGGGGGCCGGATGACGTGTCGCTCCATCTGGATACATTTGGGTGGGGAGTGGCAGGGGCGGGGCCGGGGGCACATAGGCGTGATTGGCGTGTTTCTGTTCCAGCCCAGTGGTGAGTAACCCCGTGGTGTCCCGTTGAGGCCCCGCCCCCTGTGGCTCAGCCAATCGCCCAGGTCACTGCTACTGTGATGAAGAGGCCATCGGGGCTTTGGCTCGTCCACCTCGGTCTCAGGCTCCACCTTAACAGGTCGATGGTTCTGATTGGCCAGGCTGTCCTCTGTTTTCAGTGGTCGTCTGTTTGGGTTCAGCTGACCGTCCTCAGCTTTAAGGCCCCTACGGCTCTGATTGGTGGGTGAGTCCTCTGTTTTAAGTGGTCTGCGGTTCTGATTGGTCACAGAGTCGTCGTTGATCAGTGTTCGCCTGCTGTGATTGGCTGGGCTGTCCTCCATCTTCACTGAGCTGAGGTTCTGGTTGCTCAGACCATCCTCTGTCTTGTTGACATCCTGGTTTAAGTCCTTACTGGACTCTTTAGTGAAGCGGCGGCGTTGATGACGAGCCTTCATCTGGGTGGAGCTCTTTTCCTGAGGTTCAGCTGATTGGCTGCTGGGCCCGGCTCTGGGACAGTTGGACGATGGATGCTCGGTGTCTCTGATTGTTCTGAGCAGAGAACCCAACATCACTTTCGATCTGTTCTCTGAACTGCTGTCTCTCTCTTTTCTCTGCAACTCTTCGTCCTCCTCTTCCTCATCTTCTTCTCGTTCCTCATCTTCAAACTCATTTTTCTTCTTTAAATGACTCCTGTCTGAGGGGAATCCATCATCATCTCCATCCTCATGGTCTTCTTCTACATCACCATCATTCTCTGCCTTGATTTGCCGGAAAAGCTTTGGAGACAATGGATCTTCAGGTTTTATGGACTTTTTCTAAGATTGAAAATAAGAAACAGAGACAAAAAGTATTGTCTTTTTATTATAGTTAGAATGTAATCCTTATAAAAATTAAATGAATTAACCTGTTGGAACATTAACTGAAGTTCCAACAGGTTAATGATAATAATAGTTTATTTTCCTTCCATTAATTAAATAAAACAGAAACAGAGTGTGTACACTTATAGGAATCGCCAATGTTCTGGTCAGACAACAGGTAACTATGGAAACCTATTTTTTTCTTTATTTCTCACCTACATATTATCAACAAATGAAGGCTTCAACCACAGGTGCTTCACAAGCTTGAACATGGTATGTTTATATTTCTACACATGTTACATTGGCTAATTATCAGACAATATTCATGCAAACTGTTAGATTTGAAAAAGGAAAAAGGTCTGACCTTCTTTTTCACATCAGGTTCTTCGTTGGTGTCGAACAGTTTCCTTTTTTTCCTCAGTGGGTTTTCCTCGAGCCTTGGTCGTGGGACCCCTTCCAGAGCCAGCAGGGGGGGCCGTTTCTTCACAGGTTCTTCATCCTTTCGCTTTGACATCTCCTCCCTTTCTGCCTTTCTCTTTAAAGCAGATGTGGGAGTCAGAGCAGTAACGGCTGCTGTGGCGGCAACCGGAGCGTCTGGTTCCTCTTTTGTTTCCCGGTTTATCCGTGTTTCTTTGAGCAGAGACCCAGGAAGGTTGGAAGCGTATTTAAACCCTGGACCCCTTTTTTGCTTTGAGGCCAAAAGGTTAGAAAAAAGAAAGCACAACTTTATTCCTCTGGGTGCTGGAATCTGAGTAAAACAGAAATGTTTCCTGTTTTCAGTATTTAGCAACAGACCATAGACCATAAAGATGCTTACTTTCCCTGTTTTCCCAGCGTGGTTACACTTTGGACACTCCCAGCAGTTCGGTAACTCATCATTGACAACACCATTTGAATCTTTAACCTGATCAAAGAACGACAATGAAACTAGTAATAACACAAGGTGGAGGTAAACACAATACACTTAACACACTGAACACCTAACAAATATGTTCTATACCTTCAGGCAGTTTGGGTGAACAATTTCGTTGCAAATGGAACATTCCATGAGCATCAGGTTAAACTTTTCCTCCTCATCCTCCACCGTGTCCTCCTTCCCTGCTTCTCCACAGACCAGACACACTGCTGTATGAGGTAAAACAGGCTGAAAAATAAACCAAAGTTACAGTTACAGTGCTGGAACAGATCTGCTTGGCTACACTCTGACAAACAACACATCTAAGTAGTTTGTATTTATTTATTTAGTTACAGGACGGTGTGTATTGGCATTAGTTGCAAAGAACAAGAAGAAAGCACCAGATCTGGCCGAGAAGCTAATTTCCATCTGTAGTCCTGGACAAACGACCAACATAATAAAACATCACATCGATTACGAAGTACTAATACACTGGAAGAAGACCGTTAAACATGACAGTTAAAGGAAAGTTTGCTCAGGCTGTACGGTTACAGCCAAATGCATAAAAAGAGGCTTACATTCTAAAAGTACAATAACATTTCCTAGAATAACAATAAGATGTAAAAGAAAGAAGAAGGAGAGAACAACACAATTATATCTACATCATTAAAAAAAAAAGGTTACATTATAATACTTGACTCAAAACATTTTCTCTAGACAACGTTTTGCATATCGTTAGCCTCATAGCATAATTGCCAAAGTCATCACTATATAGACAAAGGTATTGGGACACACTGAATTCATGTGTTTCTTTTCTAACAGGGGTTTGGGATACAAAACAATAATGGCAAATGTAACGATATAGTTTTATATTGTGATAAATATCATTGCATCGGTTGGTTTTGATTAAATTGTTATATTTGCTTCTAAAATGCCTCGCAGATGATTTTTACTTTATTTCTCTAAACATTGATTTTTTTTTTTTTATCCTGTTCATAAGATGTCCTGTTCATGCTGATTTAAGATATAAACATCAATATTTCTGATATTTATTACAATATAAAACTCTATTATGACATTTGTCATTATTGTTTGTATTCCAGACTCCTGTTAAAAAAACGAAACACCTGAATTCAACGTGTCCCAATACTTTTGTCCATATAGTGTACGACTTAGGCAATTATTCTATGTGGCTAACGATATGCTACCAGTCAGTACACACTATATTAACTCCAAGTTCACTTTCAGTCATTCAAAGGTGAGCATGACATTACCAACAACTAGAAGCACTCGGAGAGCGCAGACCTCCGCCAAGGCAGATCAGTGCCCCGGATTTGGATGAAAATTTCAGGAAATGTTGATACTGACACAAAGAACAAATGATTAAATTTTGGTGGTGACTGGAGGTGGCGGGGTGGGGGGACCACGGGGGCCCGCTGATCTGCCTTGGCGGAGGTCTGTGCTGTCTTTTCTAGAAAAGCACTCGTAGAGCGCAGACCTCCGCCAAGGCAGATCAGCGGGCCCCCACCCCCGATCACCACCAAAATTTAATCATTTGTTCCTTGCGCCAGTATCAACATTTACTGAAATTTTCATCCAAATCTGTCCATAACTTTTTGAGTTATCTTGCACACAAACAGACAGACAGACAGACAGACAGACAAACCAACGCCGACAAAAACATAACCTCCTTGGCGGAGGTAACAAATGGGCAGAAGTGGAAACTCAGACACTGATGAACTGACTCTTATCTTTAAGCATCACATCAAAAGCCAAACAGTGTCATCTATGAGTAAAATAATAGTCTTAGAGACCAGAGGTATGAACACTGGGACAGACACCCAGTCTCTCTTTCACATGTACTGAGTTTGTCCTTGACAGTCCTCATATCGTTACCCTCAGAGCATAATTGCCCAAGTCATATTTTTGGCAAAATTGTGATATCTGCATAATTTTACTCTCTTAACTCTGCCACTTCCTTTTTCATCACTGGCTATGACCTGAAAAAAATATGACTTAGGCAATTATGCTATGAGCAAAGCAAGAACAGCATTCACCCAATTAACAAAAGTTTGGAAAGCCTGAAAGATCTCACAATACACAAAGATACAGCTTCTTATTTCAAAGGTGAAATCAGTTCTTTTGTACAGCTGTGAAACATGGAAGACCACACAGACAGAGCTAAAGAAAGTCCAGACATTTGTCAACCGATGCATGAGAACAATCCTTCAGATCAAATGGTAAGACAAGGTCACAAATGAAAAACTGTGAGACAGACCTGGACAGAAACCAATACAGGAAGAAAGTGGACTACGGAAATGGCGCTGGATAAGACATACCCTCAGAAAGTCAGGCAATAACATGACAAGAAAAGCACTACAGTGGAACCGACAGGTAACACGAGGCAGGGGAAGATTACGCAAAAAACGCTGGAAACATTGTGTGGAAAATGACATATGGGTGAGGGCAAGGGCAGCACAGATGGACAGACCACTACTTTTTGATTCATAATTTTTGAACCAGACAAGTTTAAGACAAATATTACACATGATTGGAAAGGTCTAAATGCCATCTTAAACATGCTCAAAAGGCAAAATTTATTTTCAAATATTTTTAAATGAAAAATATCAAAAACTACTGCGTTGCAGACGAACAAAAAATTAACATCTATTTTTTACAAGAATTAGAAAGTTCTCAAAAGTGAAGTTCCTATGATATTTTCATCCTAAAATGTATTCAGTGTATACCTTAAACCCTCTATTTTACAACCTAATAATTGGTTAGAGGAAAAAAGTTTTTTATCATACCTAAATAGCAAGAGTTTTGACAAATGGCAGCGATGGACAAAACAAAAAATGCCATGGATGGACAACAACAGTAAATATCAATTTAAACATTTTTTATTTCAATTATCAATATCATTACACATTTTTTTACAATATTTACAACATACAAATACTGGTAATATTAATAGTATATTCAAATGTGTTTTGTATAGATATATGCATTTATTAATTTTAAACACTGTATGTTTAGAATATGACATAAATAATATAATAGTCAAATATCTATGTATTTGGAATAAATGTAGTTTATTTATGAGTTTCTAAAATGAACCCAGAATGACGGCACAAAACTTTGTCACTTTCCAAACATTCACACTCATAAAACTCCTCAAATCAAGTAATTACCTACCCAAAAATATAAGTTTGGTATAGATTATTGTAATTTGATTTTTTTGACCAGATGTTAACCTTCCCTTGACTTCACTCATACGCAGAATGAAGTTATCCTGGAAAGAGCTCATGAAGATTGCCCAAGACAGAGAAAGATGGAGTTCGTTTGTGTGTGGCCTATACCCTGCCAAGGGTGAAAGGCGATGATGATGGATTATGCTGAGGCTAACGATATGTGACTGTGTTTATGTTCTTAGAATCGTCCAACTACAGAAACAGAACTTACTGCGATGCACTGCCTCATGATGCAGGACTGTTTCATTCGGCCCGGCCCACCGAACTTCTTCATGTCTTTACAGAAGTGACATTCTCCACACTCGGTCCGAAGACACGCTTCACACTTCCGACAGCGAGTGCGTCTCCTCCTGGCTCCAGACGTTCCTCGACCGGGGGTCAACTTGACCGTCGCCGATGCAGGGGATGCTGCCATCTTAGGTTTCAGCCTGTTCGGAGGCCGGGGCTAAAACCATGAGCAGGCACAGTGTCAGGTACAGCATATGATACTAACAAATATTCAGTGGACATATAGAGGTTGGCTGCAAAATGCAATACTCTGGTGATGTGGATTCATTTAAAAGAGCATTTTATATATTTAGACACAGCGTGAAAGTAGAACAACAGAGTAAAGGAGGAAAATATGAACAACAGACTAACATTTACTCTTTGACTCATTCAGAAATAGATATTATTTAATGTTTAAATCATGTTGGATCTTAATCATGGTTTTTCATCTTTTTTTTTTTTTAATCAAACTTGTTTATTTTTAAAAGTCAGAACAGAACTGGGAAAAAAGCTTTTAAATTTTTTGCTCCCTTTGCCTGGAACCACCTACAGGAGGAGATAAAACTGAAGGAGCCAGCCTCTGTAAATACATTCAAAGTCATTTTAAATAAATGGGAAAAGGATAAATCCAGATGTAGTTGTTTATCTAATTGATTGAATCAGATTCTGCTTTGAGACACTTTCAAGGAATGTTGTTGTATACCTTTTAGTACCTTTTTAATTGTTGATGTTTTATATGTATGTTCATAGTGTAGTGATTTATGTATGGTTTAGAACTGAGTTTTATTGTGTGTTTTATGTATACTTTTCGTGTAGATGTACGACTGTGATTTCTGTTTTCTGTAACTCCTACTGCTACTGTCTTGGCCAGGGCACTGTTGGAGAAATGAAGGTTAGATGTCTAATTTTTCAAATTAAAGAAAGGTATAATCTCAAAAAATTGTATCAATTTAATGTTCTTAATATTCTTGCATTTCATTAAAAACATTCTCTGTAATTAGAGAAAATATCTTACTGTTTAATAAAATCCAAGTGGAGTCAGTGTCATTACTGATGATGCAAATGACTATAGTGTTTTTGTTCTTAGACTTAACATTGATACAAAAAAAAAAAAAAAAAAAAACGGCAGATGCTTTAATATGGTATCCTGTTTGATGCATATCCACAAAAGCAAATCTGATCAAATTATGCTTTATGTAGAAACACAATCTGTGTACCTGTTAAAGTGCAGGATACAAAAAGGAAAACAAACACATGAAGAAGTCCCTGGAGGCATCTTCCAAATTTAGCATTCACACGTTTCTACTTCAAAAAGAAACTGCGCTCAGGCAACATGTCACCCATGGATCAGTCGAAGATATTACTGTCTGTCTGGGCGAGTGCACACTGACTTATAGTACACATTAAATATTCTCTATTTAATTAAAATGGGGAGATAATAATGAGACTGTTTAGTCTGGTGTTGTATATTCTGCTCATCTTCCTTTTCTTGGGTTTAAACCCCGACCACAATACTCTATATTTTGAATTAAAAAACACCCGCAACACTGACAACACTATCATAAGACAAAACATGCAGCATTGAGATGAAACAGCAGCCTGGACTGAAAAGGGTGCAGCTCTAAGACATGAAGATCTGATTTCTTTAGTTCCATCGGCAGTGCAGATTTTCCAAGCGTCAGCATAGCAACAGCCACATCCCATTCCCTAACAGAACCGACTATGACACACACACTTTAACCAATAAGAACTGTAATCAGAGACTTGGACTGAAAAAGAAAGCAGGACCAATCTCAGGCATATTACAATCATTTACTCTGTAACACAGCTTTTCCCAGGCTTTTCTAAAAACAAAAATAGGTAAAGGTCTATTATTAACGCTGCTCTGATGGTTTCATTAAACACATACTGAGGCTGTGTGAGCTGTTGTACATTTTATCCTGATTACACCTGAATATTCAACTGATGGCTAAATGAAGTAATAACTGAAAAAAATATTTCAAATGTCCATACAATGGCCTAAATCCCCTTCCAACCCTGCTGTCTATTAAATGTAAATATTTACAGCACATATGCCATTGACACACTGACATGTTGAATTTAAAGACCGTTGACTGACAACAGACAACAACACTAGCAAAGAAAACACCTGAAGGCTTTTCATTCTCTCAGTCTGTGAACCTGTATAATAGAAATCATCCAACAGTATCTGACAGGAAAGCATGTTTAATGCAGTAAATCTTGGCTTTTGCAAAGATTATTAATCTGAGATGGCTCTTAAATTTACATAAACAACAAATTGTGACATATACAGGGAAACGTAGACTGGATTTAACAATACAACGCTTTAAAAATAGTAAAATGACTGGCCAAGGATGTAGTATAATTTAGGCAAGATACTACAGATTATTATATATTATATAAGGACGGTGAAAACAGTCCAACACATCACCTCTGGTATCTATAGTAACTCAATAACTATGGACTGGAACAACTGCTAGAAAACTTTTAAAGGAATACTTGTTATAACATCGAGAATATAGGTATTAGCATGTTCAGAAGACTCAGCTCAGACCTGTGAGATCTCAACCAGCTGCAAAAATAAAAACTACATCTGGTGATTATCATCAAACAGACAAAATAATCTCCATCATCTGTATCAGTTGTGTTTATATCAAGAAATAGTGTAAAGGGGGTCTGGTTAACATATTTACATTAAAGTAACACACATTTCTTGCTGTCTAAGCAAGTGCATATGTAATCTCAAATCTTCTTATTATTGTACATACATAAAAGAGTATTTTAAAAATACAGAAAATTAATCTATAATAACTAATGAATGTCTTTTATTGACACACATCAGCAATTTGTGTTACATGTTGCATTCATACATACAAACGTGTATCTATCACTTTTGGACCAAAGACATTTCTGTCCTTTTTGTTTTTTTCTCATTGCTCTGATCCTCTGACGAATCCAACTGCAGTTTTAGTCCTAAGGTAAATAAACTCAGCCTTCAGCTGCTCATGACAAAAACCCCGAAATACAAGTTCATGCACACATACCTAAAAGAAATCTATGAAAAACACAAAGGAACAAGCCCCAGAGGTATTGTGAATCTAAGCCTCATCTCCAGTGGCTTTATTTCCTGTGCTCAGGGATGCTTTTCGATGCTCGGTCTGGTACCAGGATTACCCCACCACCCCACCCCCCTGGCCTCTCTACGCCGTCCTGAAGGGCTTCGGTTTGCTAACCTGCTCAGAGTCTGAGTCGTAGTCCTCATCATCAGCACTCAGCGACATGGCCATGGCTGGTTTTTTACACAGCGTTCAGCTCAAACTGACATGGCTGCAGTCTCCTCCCCTTCTACTCCTGCTGCTGTCTGGCCTACAGCCCCCCCACACACACCCCCTCTCTGCTCCACAGCCCCCCCTCTCCTGCACACATCCACCAAACCACCAGCAGATGGAGAAAACACACACCAGCCAGCCCCATTAACATGGACTGAACCAGGGGAGGAGTTTGGGGGGCACAGGGCCAATGGGACACCATGCTGCATCAGAATATTCACTAGGGAGGGGGGGGAGGGGGTCTGCCATTGACCAATCAGAGAAGAATGTGTAAAAACAGAGCCATCATATTCATGAGCATGGCAGTGCACAGCTGATACAAAGGCAGATGGAAGCACATTACAAACAGCAAACACAAAGAGGCGTCAGGACGAGCGGCGGGACTATGAGGGGGGTCCACAAAACCACAAGGATTCACTTAGGTCCAAAACAACGTCCTGTCCTCCTACTTCCTATTACACATCCAATTAACAAAAGCATTAACACTCAGCATCACAACATTCTAATGGTAGACTATGAATCAAGACAAATACACACATTTGACACAAGTGCACAGTGTTTGACTCAAATTGCCAGTTAATTGATAATTGGAGTAGTACTTTCATTCTGAAAAAAAAAAAAAAACCCTCACTACTCCTTTACACAAATCTCTTCTTCAGTCTGTGTTGTGCAGGTTTTTCCTTCTTTAAAATGTCTCTGTGTGGCTCAGTTTTAACTCGTCCAGTTAGAAACAGTTGAATATACACAGTGATTTTTACAAAAACATACACCAACAGGTATAAATATTTAAATGAAAGATTATCTGACTGTGAAAATTTACTTGTTGTCAGCGTCCTGATATGAACTAAAGATCAGGTCATTTTCTTCTGAAGTTTCAACAGTGAGAGTAAATTATCCTTGCACTTTACACAGTGAGGTCTACTATCTAACATTATCTTCAAGAGGTAAAGGTATGGGTGAAAATTCCATTTCCTTTCAGTTTTCAAACTGAAAAAGTGAATTTTTTATTAATTATACCTTCTGTAGTAATTATTAATGTCTAATTTGGTTTCCAACAACTCAAGTAAAATAAGACACAGTTAAAGTCGGTCAAATATGATTCTTGTTAATTCAGTGAAATATTAAACCTCATCAATAGAAGAGTTATTTTTGTGATTCACATCATACAGTGTGTATTGAGGACAGACCTGCCTGGCTGTGATGTCAGTAAGATAATAATAATAAAAGAAAAGATCATTATTGATTTATTTTGGTAGTGCTCTGTGTGGTAAGTCTAAATTCTGTAAATAAGTCCATGTGCAGTTCTGGGAGTTTACAGCTGCATGTCATAAAATAACATGTCCCACTTCAACTACAGTCCAGACTTTTGTTTGACTCAATTATCTTTGAAGTCTTGTTTCCTGTTTAATCTCCAATGTTTCTTTATCATAATAAATTAAAGAATAGTATAATAAAAGAAGATTAAATGTAAGTACCTTTATCATCTTGTTTGGCCAATGAACCACAGGAAGTCCAGTAATAGCCAACCGGGGGTCATCGTCAGCATGTTCCTTTAAAATCACCTATACACAACACAAAGAAAGACAAACTCACTGAACTCTGTCTTATATGTTGAATGACACTGAAACATATTTAGTTTTGTCAACTTATCGTTTGATTGTTATAAATTAAATTAGTAAATTAAAGTCATTAGATGACCTTCATGCAGTCCAACAGGCCCTGTGGATCCTCGATTCCCTGTGGGACACATTTCTTATTCTCAGGGAGGGACTCCAGTCTGTCCACCAGCGTCTTCAGGCCACTCAACTCAAAGTCTGTTAGATGAGTCCATTTACTCTGAAACTCAGAGGCAGGAGAGTCACAAGGAGTTTTTGAGAAATCCAACGTTGTGGAGCTGGGATTACAGCTGTCTTCAGATTCCACAGATAAAACTGCTTTGAGGAGTTTTCCCTTCATGGTTTCAGGTGAACTCGGATCATCCGCTGAAACTCTTTCGGACTTTTCACCATCGTCATCCCTGACCTGAGTCTCACAGGAGTCTTCATTTACGTCCTGGCTCCTGGAGTCAGAGGACACCTCCAAGTCTAAACGGACCAAACCAAGAACCAAGGCATTTAAAGCAGAAATACGCTGTGTTACATCATACAAACATAAAACCATCCAACTCCCCATTATAACTAGTTCAATAATCATTTTCACATGGAGTTAGAATCCCTCTAAGCCTAAACTAGAGCAAACGAACACACAAAAGGTTTTACTCATTATTAACTGAGAAATTTCAACCCTGTTACCAGAAAGAGATGTTTCTAAAAACCACAGATGTGTATAATCTCTGCATTTCTTAACAAAAATAAATTTCAAATAAGCATTTATATGAAACATTTGCTTCATGTGTCAGTTTTAGGAAAAAGATAGGAAGGCTTAGATTAATACCAAAAAAGAGGTCAATCAGATGAAACATAATATTATTAAATGAACAATATTTTCCAAACAAAATCCTATTAATAACCTAAATCTGAACAGCTATGGCCCTTTTGTCTAGTGTCCAAGTTCTGGATTTTGTATTTCCATTATCCACCATCTTCCACTGAGGAAAAGCAAATGTACACAGTGGAGGGTACAGCTACTTATTAGTACTTTGTTTATGAAGTAGATTGTAGTTTGCACAATATCATGTACAGTGTCAATATTTTATTTTGGTGAATGCACTTCAAAATATGTTTAGCAGGCTGAAGTAAAACAGGCACATTAACTACTGTCACTCACCCGTTAGCCCCGCCTCTTTACGAGTCTCCTGACAAAGATAGGACCGTTTAGTCAGACAGTATATGTACCGCTCCAGAACATACCAACACATCTCATAGTAGAAGGGGAAACGGAACTTAGAATGAACCTGGAAAATCAGACAAAACTTCTATTAGTGCACCGGCCTCATTCTGTCTTTAAATCAACCAAAGAAAGTCTTTTAGGACAGGGTTAACCTAACACTAACCCTAACCTGTTGCAGGGCAGGTGAGGGGGTTGCAGGCTTATTCCTACCTTAGTCCTGTTCTCTATCTCATGGATGGTCAGTTGCATCGGAATATTAAAACTGTGCAAAATGTTTCCTCCAAATACCAGTGTGTCCTCAGGAGTGTAGACGGCATGAATCCAACCTACGTCATAAGACATGTAGAGTATCAGGGCATTTCAGAGGTTTCACACATGAGTAAATAAAAACAAAGGTCAGCTGTCTACACACCAGAGGGGATAAAGAAGGTGTATCCCTGCTTAAGCTCCACCCTTTGGCACCCATCAGCTCGGTCTCCAAGGAAGATGTCGCTCTGCTTCCCCGACAACGCCCAGTCCTCGTACAAGGCCAGGTTATGCTTGGTGGGTGGCACCAGCCAGAACACCTAAGAAAACAAAGCAAACCACAAATGGCTCAAACTGTCTCAGACTGTTTAAGATAAAGTATTAGATATGGTCTGAAAGGCTGTGTTATAATTACCTTCTGTCCCTTGAACACATGATACCAAACTGAAGTTCCTCCGAAATCAATGTGGAAGTCTGTGTAGCAGCCCTTTACACTCATCAAACAGTATCTAAAAGAGGACAGAAAGAAAGAACAAAGAACCTTAAAGAAGGAAAAAAAGAACCTTAAACAATCTAAAAGAAAAAAAGAAGACAGAACTCTGAAGAGGAAAAAAATAGAACCTTAAAGAAAAAACAGAACCTTAAAGAGGAAAAAAAAACCCAGAAATATAAAGACGAAAAAAACAACAGGACCTTAAAGAAGGAAATAAACAAAACCTTAAAGCTGCAGTGGAAAACTCACTTCATTAAGATTCACTCATCCTCCATCCATCCATCCTCTATCTTTGATCCATCATCTTCCATCCATCCACTACCATCAGACTGTACAATACTTTAGTCTGTCCACTGACAAACTGATCACCGCTTATTTAATCTAACTTTAGTTTGTTTTGCTTTATTTTCTTGAGCTGACAGAAAAAGGAATTTCCACCAAGGATAATGTTTATGTCAATCTGTGTCTGCATCTGATGGTATGATAAAGATGAGGAACCCTGAACCCTGACAACTGACTGATAATGGTCCCTCTTCTCTTTAGTCCGGAGGACACAGCATCCATGTTTTACAAAAACTATTTCAAATTTCCATTTGTATGACCAAAGTTTTCCACTTTGCTTCGGTCCAGTTTAAATGATGGTCCAGAGCATCTGTGGCTTGGGTTCATACCTGTATGTTTATGTATATGTCTTCTTCTTTCACCTTCCTTTATGGGTGAACTGTGTTCATAAATGTCCCTGACTCGCACACTGATCTCCTTTATAGAATCATGCTCCATTTTAATGCAGTGCTGCCTAGACTTATCAACATTTTCAGAATCTTTCATTGTATTATGTCCTGTAGATGATGACATATTCCAAGTCCTCAAAACTTTATGTTGGGGAATACTAATCTGAAATGGGTCGATACTTTGTAGACACAGTGTTTTTAACAGATTGTTGAATACCTCTATAAGACACTCTTTTGTTACTGACCTATTGCCAGATTCACCTTATTAGTTGTAAACCATTTCTTCCAGCTGTTTCTTCTTTGTACCACTTATTGTCAACATTCGGTCTGTTTTCTATGTGAGATTGTGAATATAATTGTTAAAGTTGACCAGATTTGAAGATCATTGCATTCTGTTTTTAATTTGCATTGTACACAGTATTTTACCTTTTTAGATGTGGGGTAGTAAATGGTCTAAAATATTTAGTTTCATCACTTTTAAGAAGTTAATTTAATTCTGATTACCATAACAAACCCCACATTTAAACCTCTCATTAATATTTGGATAAATGAATTGCACAAGCGTTTGAATACGGACCAGCCAGTCTTGACCTGATAAATGACAGACACTATTACAGCTAGACTTAAACCTCCTGCGATTTCTTTTGAGGAATAATGTTTTGTCAAAACCATGGAAGTATAAAACCATGTGACCAAAGTAAAACTACTCTAATTACAACTGGATAATAAATAAATTCAAGGTTACATGATATCATTACAAACAAACAATTAAAATCACTTACATTCATCCAAAATTATCTAATTGACCTTTGCAGATGGACAGAGAAAAGAAAGAAAAGGAATTACTGAGGTTAATGAAATTAAAGGTACAATTGGTTTAGATTCTCAGGTATGGATAAGAGCCGTCAGCTTATTGGCTCAGAGTCGTCTGTACAGTCAAACCACACCTGTTATGAACCAACTTATACTGTGGGGAAAAAAAACAACCCTCGCTAAAGGAGGTGAATTATACTGAAAGAATGAAGCAGTGGAGGAATGCAACACAAATTCCAAAAAAGTTGGGACACTGTAAAATATAAATGAAAACTGAATGCAATGATTTGCAAATTTCATAAACCTATTATTTAATTCACAACAGAACATGAAATACATATCAAAGGTTTAAACAGAGAACATGTAGTAAATGTTAGTAATGTTAGTAAAATAATTATCTAATTGGTATCGACAGGGTCATGTTTACCACTGCAAAGCATCCACCTTTAACAACAGCCCATAAACATCTGGGAACTGAGCAATTGTAGAAGTTCTGGCAGTGGAACGTTGTCTTATTCTAGTCTGATACAGGATTCTACCTGTTCAACAGTCCGGGGTAATCTTTGCCATATCTTTCTTTTCATGATGCAGATGTTTTTCAGCTGGTCAGAGGTGTGGTCTGCAGGTAAACCAGTACCAGGGCTCTTCCAGTATGAAGTTTATGAAAGTACAGTGAGTGCTTTAGTACGGTCTTTGTCAAATATAAAGGCCATCCCTGGAAAAGGCATCATCTGGATGAATGGAGACATATTTTCCTCTGAACTCTGTACAGTTGTGCTCATAAGTTCACATACCCGGACAGAATGCGCATGGGACGGTCTTGGATGTTCCAACATGACAATGACACAAGCCCTAGTTGACCTGTCATTGGCTACAGCAGAAAAAAGTGAAGGTGAAGGAGTGGCCATTTCAGTCCCCTGAACTCAATATCATTGAGCCACTTTGGGGAGGTCTCAAACATGCAGTTCATGCAAACAAACCCAAAATCTTAAAGGAACTGAAGGTGTTTTGCCAAGAAGAATGCACAGCTTTACCATCTGAAAAAATAAAGTGCTTCATCCACAACTACCACAAAAGACTTCAAGCTGTCATTGATGTTAAAGGGGCCAATATAGAGGATTAAGAACTAGGGTATGTCAACTTTTGATCAGGGTCATTTGGATAGTTTCTGTTGTCAGTATGATTTAAAAAGAGTAAACACATTCGTTTGATAATAAATGGCTTCACCCAACCACTAGCCACGAGGGAAAGAAAAGGTTTTGTATTATCATTTATATTCTCTGAAAAATGGCCAAAAAATCTCAAATTCTGCTGAGGTATGTAAAGTTATGAGCACAACTGTACATACCTTTCAGCATTAGTAGTGTTTATTAACCAGCTACTAGTTAACCTGATTAGTTGTAACATATTCCTGTAGCTGTTTCAGTTTTGTACCACTTACCTTATCAGTCTTTTGTTGCGCTGTCCCACCTTTGTGGACACATGTTGCTAATGTTAAATTCAAATGTTGTATTGTGAATAAAATAAGGGCTTACGAGATCTGTATTTGTATGTATTTATATTTTACAAATCCCAACTGTTTTGGAATAGGGGGTGGCAGGTGAGATACTGAGGTGGAAGGAGAAACTGGGTTTAAAGCTAAGGAAGCAGCAACTATTTCAAGTCTGTTCATTATTTTTTGTCCTTGTATATTTGAACCCCTCAGACTGATGTCGAACTCCAAACGTCTACAGGTCAACACAAACCAGTGGAGAAGTGGCCGGTGCCCTACCTCTGCACTTTAGGATACTTCATCTCTGAGATTACATTGGTGGCTTCAGTTTGACTAAGTTTCAGATCAGGAGGCCACATGTTATCAACCCAGTCCACTTGATCAACCTGTAAAAACAACCAAAACTATGTGTTATTAGCTATTTTTTCATGTAATCAATGGCTCTTGTATTCATTCTAAGATTAGTAATAAATCTTCATACAGAATCAGTATGAGAATATCAAAGTACTAGTTTAAGTTACCACTGTGGGTCGCTTGATGAGATTTTCCAACTTGGTATGGCTGAACTCTAAACTGATGACATTAAAGAGTTTGTCTCGCTCTTCCTCAGGCGTCTCATAATAACGAACAAACTGTGCCATGCTCATCTCAGAGCCTTTCTGAGTGCTCACATCCATCACGTCCACAGAGCGACGACTGCCTGCAAGGCAAATACCAGGGCAAATTGTCAAACAACCACTGTGGTCATTAACATGTGGTATAATATGTCTGTAAGTTCACCTACAGGGTGGGGAAGCAAAATTTACAATATTTTGAGGCAGGGATTGAAAGACAGTGTATGACCAATTAGTTTATTGAAAGTCAAGAGAATTTATTTGCCACAAGAAAATGTACATAATAGAAAATGTTTTTATTCTATGTGTCCTCCTTCTTTCTCAATAACTGCCTTCACACGCTTCCTGAAACTTGCGTAAGTGTTCCTCAAATATTCAGGTGACAACTTCTCCCATTCTTCTTTAATAGTATCTTCCAGACTTTCTCGTAATAGTTTTGCTCATAGTCATTCTCTTCTTTACATTATAAACAGTCTTTATGGACACTCCAACTATTTTTGAAATCTCCTTTGGTGTGACGAGTGCATTCAGCAAATCACACACTCTTTGACGTTTGCTTTCCTGATTACTCATATGGACAAAAGTTTCTGAAAAGGTATGGATAATAGTGTTAGGTATGATTATGACATCAATATATGTTTGGTTTCAAAACAATTGACGTAGTGCCTGCTGAGAAAAAAACAACTAAATGTTCATTGTAAATTTTGCTTCCCCACCCTGTATAGTGTGAAGCAATTCATCATTTGAATGACTTATGCTGATAAAACTGATGCTTTTAACATACAGGTCATACATGATAACATTGTGTTGGATTGCTGTTAGCTTTGTATTCACTGTGGCATCATTCCAGCTAGTTTATGAAATGTAGCAGCATTTATTTACATCCTGACATGTATTAATATTTGGCCAAAATCCTGTGTTGATGACAGGACAATCTGACCACTGCCTTGAGTCCACACAACCGTATATGTGTACATCTGTGCATGTATACATGTACACTTGTGTATGACATTTGTAGGTCTAGACTCTTTGGTGTCTGATCCATGTGTGAAAATGATGTTTCATGTTTTCTGAATATCTTTCACATTTTAAGTCTGAATCCCAGTTTGATTCATGAATCCTGTCAGTGTCGTCTTGAAATGTACCTGTTCCATCAGGAAAGAAAAAAAAAAAGACTGACAAAAATCTTATTTTTTTGTGCATTCCAGTAAATAGCTGACCAGATCTAGGTCTGACCAGTTGAACCAAACTCATTGATCCCCTTAGTTGTTTTATTTGCTTCAAACAATCAAATAATTTGACTCCAGACACAGTAAAACTGATTCCACAACCACAACATAAAACTATTCATATGACTGCTTAAGAAACATGAATCATTTAAGTTTTATTAACTTGTTGTAATAAATTAATCACTATGATAATCAACCAAAGGAAGGTTCTCGCCAGATTGTTCAGTTAAATACAGGTGTGATTTTTTTTTCTCAGCTTTGCAGTGTGTGTGGTAAAAACTGCAGCATACACATGTATTTCACTGTTCCTCCACTAGGTGGTGAAATAACACCACCTTGTTTCTATCGCATGTTAGGCTTCACACTGAACTTAGTTCATTAGAGAAGTACAACAGTTGGTGAATAATGCAAAGAGGATTGCAGGTTTATATTCTTAACCACACCACTACATCTGAAAGGGTCGAGTATCTCTATGAAGGAGTGGAGTCTGTCTGGGTCTGAGACTTCTGGGCGGTCAAGTTCATCAGAGTAATTACTCCACTAATTTTTTCATTAGGTTTTTTAACAATGGACATTTGTTATTTAATAAAGTAATATATTTTAGATTTAGTAAATGTGTTTTTTGTTTTTTTTTGCATTCATCTTATTCCTACAACAGTTTAACTACATAGTTGTGTATGAATGTTTAGCATCATACTTACCAACCAAGCCTTTAATTTCACTAACTGTAAATTCTGGATCGGGCATCCTATGTTAATAAAATAGAGAGATTATTCAAACTCATTTCACTTAATGACTATGATCTTAAATACTACAAAGACTATGAACTAAGTGCTCACCATAACAAAGCTCTAAAGGCATTTATGTGTAAAACAGAAAGCGTCACCTGATCCCTAGTCCGTCTTTGTCTTTAAAAATGAGAGGTATCCTGAGAGCTTCCCTTTGGACATACTCATAGGTGAAGTCTGAAAGATAACATTTGTACATTTCAGACATAAAGAGGCTCTAGAACCAATGAACACGGATGTTACTGTTGAAAAGGACTTACCTTTACCCTCCATCATGTGGACAAAGTTTGCGTTGTATCGGTCACTGAGCAGCTTTTCCTCCACACTGAAACCTCTTATGTTTGCTATTTCTTCAACATCAGACAGATCTTCGTTTTCGTCGTACATCCTCCGGCAGATGGAGCGCTGCCACAGAAACACATTGATGTACAAGACCAAACTGAAAGTGCATGTGTAAGCCTGTGTGTGAGCCTCTACATCTGTCATCATTATTACTGTACTGACTTTAGAGGAGTCTGTTACCATGGTAACAAGGCGGTTTCTTCAATGTACAGAGGATAAAGTTAAGAAACCTGACTTAAACTGAGCCAAAGGCAGAACCAGAACTACACATGGTTGCAGGATTTCTATCATCTTAGATGCTGGTTTGTCTTGCACTGACTCACTACGGGCTGTAAACTATTGAAATATGGATTAAGTTACAAACATCCACAATGTGCATCATGTCTTTACGTCGGTAATGGTCAGTGATGTGACCAACAGCCGTCGGTTTATACTAGTAAAGGTTAGCTTAGCTCATTAATTAGCAGCTTGGGTCTGTGTCTAAGCTAACGGTCCGTTTACACACCAGCCTCCGTCCGGAGTCAGAACCGGGCTCCGCCGACCCAGACATCTTCAGTAACGGACGGTTTTCAGTCCCTCAGTCTGCCATAAACGGCCTCATCCGGGGCGAGTTCAACGAAACACTGAGCACGATTTGCACGTTCAAAACAAGGGAACCATGTTTGTGTCAATGACGTCATCGACAGGAACCAAAACATTGTTGGACAACGTCACGCGCATCTGTTTTATCACCAGTTTTCTCATCATTTAACAGCTTTTACGAACAATGCAAAGGTGTTCCATTCGACTGAACACTGTCAATTTAGGGCGGAACATCTGTCAGGTATTAACATCTATGTGTTAAGACTAAAACAACAACAATTATAGACAATATTTAATCAGAAACACAGTGTGTACAGGAAATGAGCTTATCTGTTACTGTCATTCATCCTTATGTTAATAATTACACATTGTGTTCGCGTCACGTGAACCGTAATAACGCTGGCAATTTAATGATGTTTGTAGTATTTACTACATAATTTCCGTTTTATACTAGATAAATAATGCGTACATGTGAAGGTTTAATAGTGTAGTAGTTGTGAGTGTTGTCGACCACAGACCAACGGATGTTCCTCTCTCACCGCAAAGCCTTCTGGGTAATGTAAGGTGCAGGCGGACACACGCCGTGAACTTTTGGTGAATAAATAGCTTCCGTGGTTCAGTCACTAGTGGGTTAGGGTTCAGGGTTTGGTGACTTTAGCCCGTTAGCATGGTGAAGGCTGGATCCTGTCGGCTTCCCCCGGTGTAACAGGTTAATACGCCGGTCCTGTTGGTCCGGTCCGGTTCGGTCCGGTCCTGTTTGTCCGGTCCCGTTCGGTCCGGCTTTGTTCGCCCCGGTTCTGTTTGACCGGTCTTCGGCTGAAACAACATGAGTCTGAACGAACATTCACTGCAGGCTCTGTCCTGGAGGAAGCTGTACCTGAGCCGGGCTAAACTCAAGGCTTCCAGTCGGACATCAGCCCTTCTGTCTGGATTTGCGATGGTAACTATTATTATTGACTATAACTATTATTATTAAGTGTACCCACTGTTATTTATTATAAGTTTTATGATTATTTATGATAACTCCTCCTTTAAGTGTGTGCGGGTTCATTAAGGTGTTACACACACATGGTCAGTGTTTTCCCGTGCCGACCTATGCCGACCCGTGTGCTCCTTCTCCCCTCTGCAGGTGGCCATGGTGGAGGTGCAGCTGGACAACAGTTACCCCTACCCCCCTGCCCTCCTCATCGCCTTCAGCGCCTGTACTACGGTGCTGGTGGCCGTGCACCTGTTCGCTCTGATGGTCTCCACCTGTATTTTACCAAACATTGAGGCCGTCAGCAACGTCCACAACCTCAACTCCGTCCAAGAGTCTCCCCATGAGCGGATGCACAGACACATCGAACTGGCCTGGGCCTTTTCTACTGTTATAGGGACACTGCTCTTCCTGGCCGAAGTGGTTCTGCTCTGCTGGGTTAAATTTCTGCCCGTTAAGCCCAACAAGTCCAGTAATACCACGGTTTCATCTGGTGTGGCTGCTGCTATCACATCCACATCCATCATGGTCCCCTTCGGTCTAGTGTTCATCGTGTTTGCTGTGCATTTCTACCGCTCCTTGGTCAGCCATAAGACGGACCGGCAGTTCCAGGAGCTGGAGGAGCTGTCCAACCTCACCAGGCTGCAGAACGAGCTGGACAACAGAGGGGACGTCTCCATGTTACACTCTCCAACGTCACATTTCCCTTAGTCCCAGAGGATGGACTCTTATCTGGTGGACTTGACTGGATTTATCCAAAACGTACGCCAAATCCAATGTTTTTGTTTTGTGTTGTTTTTTTTACAGTATATCGATTTCAATTAAGATTTCTCACCTATTTGCTGTGAAACTGACTTTTTTTTTTTTTATCAGTTGTGAACTCACCAATCTGCCATAGTGCACGTTGAAATGGTAAAGTCTTAACTGTGATACAGGTGCTTGGTTTATGTCTTTCATTATTGCAAAGAAATCTTAACTTATTTTAACTCCGATTACTGTCTGCTGCATCTGTTTAACTGTCAGTGAACAACAGATTTGTTTAGACACTGTTTTGTGTTTTGTGAATCATACGTATATAATTTTTTGTTCTTTAATCACATCTGTAGGAGTTACTGTAATGCTTAGTGTTTGCACTTGTAATGCTGGCGATGACATAAAATGACAGTATTATTATTATTGTTGTTATTATTATTATTGCTGACATCTGTAAGAAAGGCTGTGGCATAAAATAAATGCTTCTTTTTTTAATTCTAAACAGCCTTTGAGTTCATCTGTACATCTGGTTGTAAATGATCCACTTCCATTTGATGGTGAGCGGTCATTGACTGAACGATCTTTTATATGAAATAATCATAGTTTTTTCATCATAATGGGTGTGTTCAGCTTCATTTTTCTTTTTTTTTTTTACTTAATAAACTTATACCTAGTTTGAGGTATTCCTTTATTTTGTAAAGATTTTGTAATAATCCATGAGTCTCATTTGTAATTCTGAATTAACCACTTCATTCAATGACTTAATCTAAGTGTAACCTGAGAGTATTCAACTAATTAGTGCACAACAGTTTAGAGGAAATCATTATGTTTGTGAGCTCTTTTCTTGTCTATATTCTGGTGATTGTTCTGGTGCCTCTGGTTGTGGGTCCAATTCTGAGTTGGTTCTGGTCAGGTGTTGTATGGGGGCCTGGCCAAGTGAGTGTTGGAGTGAGAGAGCACTGTGCAGCAAAACTAATCATTCCATATCTGTTTTTAAAAATTAATTTAGCAACAACCATATTATCTCAAACTGTAGGTCTAAGCAAGTACTTTAACATACCATTAAGGAATAATAACAAATATTTAATAAAAACATGAATCAATCAACGACATCATCATCAATGACAAAGTAACAGAGTGAGGAAAAAATATATAAGTTATTCAAGGTTTGGGAAAAAATGCCAAAAAGTGCTGTTCCTCTAGGAAAGTGCAAATATTTAGCATACCACACTTTTCTTAATACATGAGAGTACATTATATCCAAAAATTAAACTGATATCGTTTTTATTTTAGTTTTAAAAGACATTAAAGTAACAGAGTGACGTGTTTGTTCACTGTGATGCACTATAATAATAATCAAAGATTTTATTAAGATACTGAAAAATATCAGTCTTTGGTGACAGATGTTTCATTACTATATTTAATGAACATTTTTCTGCTTTATAATAAATAACATTCAAAATCATTATAGTATTTGATTATTATGAAATATAAGATTAGACACAGACATATATTTTGAACATATTTATTTACACATTGCTATTTTCATTCTGAATTGATGCTGTATACGTTCATTTACAACCTTTACTGTTCTTAATTTACACTGAATTTAGACTCTACTTACATGGCAGCACATATAAAAGTATTCATGCTGATGTGTATTTTTTAGGAATGTCATACTGAATGACTGAAAATATTGAGTCCCATTTCCTAGTTAATGTAGTTAATACAAGATAACTGGTCTGAAGTAGAAAACCAGTCACTAAAATAGGCTAATAATTTCAGTTTTCCCAACAAATACATTAAAATGTGCTAAGCACATTAACAATAAATGTATGAAAATGGCCAAAGTACATTATGTAAGCATTTTATGGAAATAATTGGGATGAAATTGAATGGATTTAGTTGCTCAATATTTGTCACTCTGTTACCAGTAACAGAGTGAGGTATATTTCAAGATCCTCAAAATTCATTAAAACATTAAAATATATACTAATTATGTGTTGTATAGGAAAGTAGATAGTATTAAACTTACTTTATGTAAGTTTCAACATTTAATTTCAATTACTAGTGTAAAAAAAAATTTGAAATTCAGGTTTTTTGGTAACTGAGTGAGAATTGCTGACTTGGAAAAAATGAAAAAACTAATTTATGATTTACACTACAAATCTTCCTATATTTTCAAAATCTTACTGGAAATGAGTTTTCAGCTTTACATTGCATTTGATAAAGAACTGGCATAATCATGAAACAGGTTGAAAACTGATTCACACACTGGTACTCACCACCCTCAAAACACGGCCTCATATATTTTCTTATATATCCAGTTGTAATTCAGGTACAAATTAAATAAACACAGTTTTAGAAACTAGATATATATGTCTTTCATGCAGAGTAATCAAAAAATATTGCTTTAGAAAAAAAAGAAATTGACCCTGATGTTCACTTTCGCTTGGCCAAGCCTGTGGATGTAACCATGTGATTTTTTTTTTTTTTTACCTCCGCCAAGGAGGTTATGTTTTTGCCAGGGTTTGTTTGTCTGTCTGTTTGTTTGTCTGTCCGTTAGTGTGCAACATAACTCAAAAAGTTACGGACAGATTTTGATGAAATTTTCAGGGTTTGTTGGAAATGGGATAAGGCAGAAATGATTAAATTTTGGTGGTGATCGGGGGGGGGGGGGCCCACGGGGGGGGGGGGGGGGGGGGGGGGGGGGGGGGGGGGCACTGATCAGCCTTGGCGGAGGTCTGCGCTCTCCGAGTGCTTCTAGTTTTTTTTTTTTTTTTTTTGTCATTTTAGAATTCTGTAGATGTACATCATGAAGAAACTTCGCAAAAAGCCTTTTACATTCATGACAGTCTCAGTGTGGTAAATAAAATTACAAGATCTCAACAAACCAAATGTGGGACACATACAGTGTTTTAATTGAAAAATAAACACACACTGTTATTTGTAAAACAGTACATTTTGCCTCCATTTACTTATCCATTCACTTCAAACTTACTAATTTCTTTCTCTGCTGCTGAAAATAAAAAAAATATCTAAGAAAATTCAGTAAGAATGAAAACTGCATTTTTTTTGTTCATGTTGATTTGATGTTGTGGTGACTTTCACATAATTAAAAATAAGAGATATTAATTAGTTAATCACTAAATCAATAAAATTAACAATAAATGAAAAATACATGTAAAAACAGACAAATTCAACACAGCAAAAACCAGAGAAAAGTAGTTAATAAAAAAAGTACCAAGTTAATGAACAAAATTATCATTTTTGTTTCAAATTAATTCTGAATGTAAACCTGACTTTAATGTGAATGAACTCAGGTGCTGATTCAAAGTCAAAATGTGGGACATATATGGAACACTGGCTTAATTTATGAGACTTTGAATCCAAATGCTGTGGTAGTAAACTGTCCATAATAGGAAAGAGGATTATCAGACCCATTACTATGGAATCCAGATGGTTTAATATTGACAGATTAAAAACAAGAATAAATGCCAAACACTCACTAAATACCAAATGCTGTTGACTTTACTATTTTGTTTTTATCTGTATGTGGTAGTGTTGACCTGTTGTTGTTGTTCATCCATTGTGGTTGCAGTGCAATGACAGGGCTTCCCTTAAAACCAAGTGCATATCTGCAAGTTGAACCTTAACAATAGAACAGACATATTCAGAACATTTTAAATACTCAGTGTGATAAAAACAGATGCAACAGTAAAGATGTCGTACCTGTGGAAGTGAATACTTTGTAGGCCTCGGTGCGTGATCCCTTCCACAGTCAGACAGGGTTCCACATTTAGCGGTTCCGTTGACCCAGTAGCCTTCATAAAGCTGACCCGTGTCCAAATAGTAAAACTTCCCGTTGCCATTTTTCTTACCGTCCTTCCAGGAGCCTTCGTACCAGTTTCCATTTGCTTCAACACAAAAGTCAGATGTAAAAAACACATGAATAAAGTCCAAACTTTTTTATC
This sequence comes from Sphaeramia orbicularis, assembly GCF_902148855.1. NCBI lineage: Eukaryota > Metazoa > Chordata > Actinopteri > Kurtiformes > Apogonidae > Sphaeramia > Sphaeramia orbicularis. The sequence goes on along the minus strand of NC_043968.1, from coordinate 72,112,228 downwards.
TGCCTGTGTGTAAGAGTTATTACCATATTGAATCATGCCCTGTCCATGCTTCTGATCCTTCAACCACTGTCCTTCATAGAAGTCTCCGTTTGCGTAGTACATCCTTCCCCATCCACTGCGACGGCCTTCGCTCCAGTCGCCCTCATAAACCGATGAGTCTCTGTAGAAGTATTTCCCCTGGCCCTGCACACACAAAACTCTGACTGTAAAGGGCTGGGTGTAAATATCTGTCATCGTTGTGGTGCATGTATGTGAGTGTAGATAATACCTACATGCTTCTGTCCATGTTTCCATTGTCCACAGTATTTCTTCTCATACTGTTTGGTTTCTGGGAGCAGGATGCTGTAGGAACCGAGTCCATCACGTTTTCCACATTTCCAGTCTCCACTATAAATGGAACCAGTTCTCTTCCAAACCTGTGTCCCCTTTCCTGGAAAATACAGACATATATTACTACAGAGCAGTGATTATCCCACAACCAGCAATTCACACGTTATTAGAACAAAGTCAAAAAGCACAAATACTGACCATGTTTGAGGTTGTCTTTCCATTCTCCAGTGTATTTGTCTCCATTGGCTGAAAATACTGTGTGTCGTAGTCCACATTTCTGTGCCTTTTTGTCCCACAGTGCTGGTAGATGAAGGTTTTTAAGTTCACTTGTCACAGACTGCATGTCTGAGGACACTTTGGTCCAAACCTGGAACAGAAAGGCCATTAAGGTGAAACCAGAGCAAACTTATTTGTTCTCTACTGGTGGATGAACCTTCCACTAGAGCCCAATTGATTAATCGAGCCGATTATAGCGTATCACCAATTCATAAACATCGGCCAATATGTAACTAATGTATTATCTTTTTTGCTGCGTGGAGATTCTATCGCTCGCTGCTAGTGTGTACAGGAGTTGGACAAAATAATGGAAACACCTTAAAAAATCAACAAAATAGAATTTAATATGGTGTAGGTCCGCCTTTTGCAGCAATTACAGCCTCAATTCTCCGAGGTATTGATTCATACAACTTGTGAATTGTTTCCAAAGGAATCTTAAGCCATTCTTCAGTTAGAATACCCTCCAACTCTTTTAGAGACGATGGCGGTGGAAATCGACGTCTTACTTGAATCTCTAAAACTGACCATAAATGCTCAATAATGTTGAGGTCTGGGGACTGTGCCGGCCATACGAGATGCTCAACTTCATTAGAATGTTCCTCATGCCATTCTTTAACAATTCTAGCTGTATGGATTGGGGCATTATCATCTTGAGGTGAAGGTGTTTCCATTATTTTGTCCAACCCCTGTATCTGTGCTGCCTGGAGAGTTAGAGGAATAGTAAAGGGTGTCATTTTCACTTTCACTTCTGTTCTGACAATCATACTACCCCCCCAATCATGGACCGCTATCCCCCGCTTTGAAAATCACAGACCGCAGTCCCCACTCACGCTCAGAATATGATAGACCACTATCCGCACCCCCCTCACAAACTATTCACTATTCACCCCCGTCTGTGGCTTCCTGTGTACCTCACAGTTTCATTATGTAGGCACCTGGGTATTAATACCATATATTAATGGTTACGTACATTTTAAACAATGATTTACCAAACAATTTTTATGTCACTACTTACAAAATATAGACTCACATCTGTTCCCAAAAGTCTGCTCTCCCCAGCATAAAAACTACCACATCTGCAACCCGTGATTCCCCAAGGGTCACATACTAGTCTAATATGACTGTCATACAGCGTTTTAAAGTTGTGTACATTATCTTTGTGAGATAAACAAAGATGCAACTGTTAATCCACATGTCCACCATTGTCTAATACAAGGGACTCAAACATGTGGCCTGGGGGCCAAAAGCAGCCCACCAAAGGTTCCAATGCGGCCCCTGGGATGAATTTTCAAAGTGTAAAAGTTCCACGGTCAAGGCTGTGTAACTCATTTTAGTTCAGGTTCCACATACAGACCAATATGATCTCAAATTAAATAATAGCATAAAAACCTACAAAAAATAAAGACCCCATATTTTCTTCTTGGTTTGATGTGATAATAATGACAACTTCATATTTTTGTCTTTGTTTTAGTGCAAAAAATAACATTAAATTATGAAATTCTTTACATTTACAAACTATCCTGTAACAATAAACTGTGAATAACCTGAACAAATATGAACAACCTGAAATGTCTAAAAGAAAATTAAGCACAATTTTAACAATTTTCTGAGTTTAGTGTCTTTGTAGATCCGCTCCATAATGCACATGTATAAATGATAAGTTGAGGCATAATATTGTTAACATTGCACTTATTTTTCTTAAGAAATTTCATTTTTTCAGGTTATTCACATCTTTTTTGTTTGGATAGTTTATGAAAGTATGTATTTTCATTATTTAAAGTTGTTTTGTTTTTTTTTTGGCGCTAAAACAAAGACAAAAATTCTGAGTTGTCATTATTTATAGGTTATTATGCTATTATTTTACTGGTATGGCTCAGATGAAATCAAATCGGGCTGAATGTGGCCCCTGAAAGAAAATGAGTTTGAGACCCCTGGTCTAATATAAGGCGATTATATCCTGTGTATATCAAAATTCTTATGCCATATATCCACCACCATATCGGTTAGCGGCTAATATATCAGATATCTGCATTTTTTAGCCCCCATTATCGGTATCGGCCCCAAAAATCCCATATCGGTCGGGCTCTACTTTGTACATCAGTCAATACAATTACTGGAAAACGTATTTTAGTTGAAGGACATTTATAATGATGGTGCTTCTGAGTGTTGCAGCTTGCTTAAAGATGCGAATAAATGAATGATAAATAAATAAATAAATAAATGTTGAGATTAGCTGGTGATGCTATTTCAGATTAGCTGTTAACTGTAGTATTACCTGCTCTGATGCATCCAAAACGATGACTTACTAAAATTCAACCCACTTTTAATCCTTTATAATAGTATAAAACAGGTAATCCCGGTGTGGTTGGTGGTATTAAACAGGGAAATATCCACCGTCCTGTTCTGTGTTGAGCGTCCTCCGTATCCTAGCAACGGAACGCGTAATGACGACTCTATAGTCAAACCAGATTTATTTAGTTAATTTAAAAGACGAGCCGATCCGTCTACAATACGTCTTTAAAACTTGTGCATGAAAGTATCTTTTCTCTGCTGTAGGAGTCCTGTTATCATTTTATGAAATAAAAAAGTCACAGATTCAAAGAAAGAGACACATTTAACAGCAAAACTTTCAAAGTCAAAGAACACTATCACCATTTACGACCCGTTATAATCCGTCCATAATACAGGTACATAAGGAAAATTAAATCCCGTTAATAGAATAAGGTGTTGAATTTCCGTCTGGACAGTATTTAAAGTAACACTTGTTTCGGACGGAGGTGACGGTATGCGCATGCGCAGTGTCAACGGAGTGAACGTTAGAAGCTCCGGTGAAACCCGGTGTTACCCGGTGGTGCTGCCTTTACCGGACCTTTTACTGGTCTACAATGTCAAAACCGAAGTTTCAGTTAGAGTGGGAGGAAATCGACGCGGAATACCAACAGCTGCAGGTGAGCGGACATGTCCAGGAGGAGTATTTCTGTTTTATTCCGCAGTAGACAGTGGGTGACGGACACTGTGACGGCAGAGGCTCCGGCGGTTCGGATGGATCTGACCCGGTCTACAGTCATTTAGCTTAGACGTGAACGCAGCCTTCAGACATTAAGTATGACTGTGTGTTTGGAACTGGAGGGATGTGTTTAATGTCATAAATAGTTTAAAGTTTTGGGACCCATCCGTGGTCGTGTGTGCTACTGTTAGCTGTGGAGCTAATGAACTGTAACTCTGCCAACTCACCATTACATTCATGTACAATTACACTTAATGTCAAATGATAGATACCAAAAACAGGACATTAAGGCGATTTCAGATTCGTTAGTTTTGCTTTGACATAGTAGATTAATTATTGAATAGTCTTTGAATGCATCACCATCTTTAAAGGCAACTTGTTAGCTCGTGCTAGCAAGTTGGCTAACTTCACTTAGCTTAGGCTAAGTAGTAAAATAAAACAACTATACCTTTTACTGTAAAATTTAATAGACAGTACCTTTTTACTGCAATATAAAATGTACTATACCCTTTACTGTGAAATAAAATGGACTATGCATTTTACTGTAAAAATAAAATGAACAACACCTTTGACTGTAAAATAAAATCAGCTATATGTTTTACCATAAAATAAAACTAAAATACCTTTTACTATTAAGTGTAAAAGGACATGTTATAATTAGTGACACTATCACTTTGTCCTCATGCTCGTATGAGTTGAATCAACATATATTGTCAATATAATACAAAGGGAGAGGAATAGTTAAAGATAACTGTTCACTGTCCAATGATGCTTGGAAATTATTGAAATAGTTTACAAGAATAGAACTATTTATTCATATATTTATATTGCTAGATTAGCCAAAAATTATAATTTGTATTGGGTAATTTTATCATTGATCAGCAGTGACTTTGCTGATTTAAAGGTGAGGACTTACTTTTTCAGTTTGTGTGCCAAATTCACCAGCAAACTTTGAATTATTTTTACATGATGGAACTGTTTTCATCCACAGGAAAGTCACAAAATATACAGACAAAAACTGGAGGAGCTGACCAACCTTCAGGCCACATGCAGCAACGCCATCAGCAAACAGAGGAAATGTCTAAAAGATTTAGGATATAGCTTGAACAAGTAAGTAGACTATCAGGTCACATCTGTCTCTGTCTGTTCATCAATATGTTTGTTTGTCTGTCTGTCTGTCTGTCAATATATCTGACTGTCTGTTCCGTGATCTATCTGAGATTCTATTTTTCTCTTCTGAAGTCCCGTTGTGTGACCCGTCTTCCGTAATATTACAGATACCACTACAATCCGTAGTAGTAGTACACAGATACGGTACAATCTGTAGTAGTACACAAATACTGGTACAATTGGTAATAGTACACAGATACCAGTACAATCCGTAGTAGTAGTACACAAATACCAGTACAATTGGTAATAGTACACAGATACCAGTACAATCCATAGTAGTACACAGATGGTGTATTCACCCCTGAGCAATACATGGAGTACATGGAAATATACATTTTACTGTTTATTTACACAAAAGTATCCTGAATACTCTGGTGATATCGCTGTGTGTAGTACATAGAGTGACCTATAAGTGGTTTAGACAGAAATGAGAAGCTGTTGTTTCCTTATGTACCTTTCACTGCCATTTGTTCACAGGTGTGCAAAGACATGTGACGCTAAAGACCTGAAGCTAATAACAGACATCCAAACACAAGTCAAAGACAAAGAAAATGTCTTCTTTGATATGGAAGCATATTTACCAAAGAAAAACGGGTCAGTACTTTTTCATGCTGACATTTGTGCTCAGAACATGGCCAGTATATTTATGACTTGTGTGACCTTTGTTTGTTTTCAGTCTGTATCTGAATTTGGTTCTGGGTAACGTCAACGTAACGCTTCTCAGCAACCAGGCAAAGTACGTCAACCATCCTCACCTTCAACAGGGCATGAACACCTTTTTAAACTTAATTTAGTCGTTCACTTCTAAACTACATTTTGTTTTTTCACATAGATTTGCATACAAAGATGAATATGAGAAGTTTAAACTTTATATGACAATAATCCTGATGTTTGGAGCCATTACCTGCCTCTTCTTTTTAAATTGCCGGTGAGTTCCATTCTCTGCACATAAGCTTTCTATTGCTGATGCTGGTTCTAGACATAACCTTTTTTCTACTTTTTCCTCTCATTGTTAGGGTCACTGATGAAATCTTCAATTTTTTGTTGGTGTGGTACTACTGCACATTGACCATAAGGGAAAGCATCCTGATGAGCAATGGCTCCAGGTCTGATTACATGCTTATCCATCACAATGAATCCATTAACTAACCCTAACCCCTCAGAATGAATCCATTTACTAACCCTAACCCATCTGAATGACTCCATTAACTGACATTAACCCATCTGAATGAATGCATTAACTTATCCATTAACAAATTCTAACCCCTCAGAATGAGTCCATTATTTAGCCCTAACCCCTCAGAATGAATCCATTAACTAACCCTAACCCATCCAAATGAATCCATTAACTAACCTTAACCCATCTGAATGAATGCATTAATTAACCCATCAGAATGAATCCATTAACTAACCCTAACCCTCATTCATTATGACCTTTTTAATTCCATGTGTACCTCCTTGTGTCCTGACATCCTCTGTAATAGTTTAAATGGTTTAATTGGTTTTGTTAGTTTTACTGGTTTCATGAGTTTTACTGGTTCTATTAGTTTTAGTGGTTTTATTGGTTTTACTGGTTTCATTGATTTCGCTGTTTTCACTGGTTTTATGGGTTTCACTGGTTTTATTGGTTTTATAAGTTTCACTGGTTTTATTGATTTTACTGGTTCTATCAGTTTCACTGGGTTTATTGGTTTTATCTGTTTTTCTGGTTTGTTAGTTTTTTGCTGCCTTGGTCTTTGTTAATGTCCCCAAACTCCAGAACAGTTTTCATTGGTTTTCTATCATAGCTGTTCTTTTTCTGAAATATGTTTTTCTTATGTTACAGCTTTATGTTGTCGTTTCTTTATTATTTGTCAGATCTATTTACTATTAGCTCTTAAACACCTGGTGAATTCAACATTTAGGATTAAATCTGGTCAAAATGACTTAAAAGTGTTTGTGTCTAATACATGTTGACACTGTGGTGCATACATGTGTTTGTCATGGTTTCTTCTTCTACTGTCATTCTATTTGCAGGATTAAAGGCTGGTGGGTTTCTCACCATTATGTCTCCACCTTCCTTTCAGGTGTCATGCTTACCTGGTGAGTTATGTATGAAAAGTGCCAAAAGTTTGTATTCAGTGAAAGTGAACATAGTTAAATGTCCATTGTTAATATGGATTTAATATGATTTTTTTTCCTATAATATGTTATTTATAGTGTTTAAATGTGTTTCCAGGCCAGAGGGACCCATGTATCAGAAGTTCAGGAGCCAGTTTCTTGCTTTTTCCATCTATCAGAGTAAGACATGGAGCTTCATTTGCTTCATTTGGGTTTAACTGTATTTGATTAAACTTCAGACGTGTATGATATAGTGGGATTTGAAAGAGGAGAATGTAATTACAGAAATGGAGAGTAATATTCTTAATAATATGTTCATTGGCGCATGATAAATAAATGAGAATAATTAGTTTAAGTTTTAATGAGTCAGTATATGTAGAGACTCTACCATGTCCACAGTGGATCACAGTGGAATTCCTCTTCTTTTTCTCTGTTTTATAGTGAAGCCATCCAGTGTTTAATAAGGTTATCAAGATACTGAATTTTTAATTGACAATTAATTGTCATACAAAATATTACAGTGAGTTTTACAATAGTGATCATTATTGTCTATCTGTTAACTTTATACCGTCACTGTCATATAAGTAATAAAAGCTGAATTATGCACATACATTTTATGAAGAAGCATTTTGAAATATATGGTGTTAATTATAGTTGTTTTTCCTTTTTGCTGATTAAAATCGAACATGTGAACATGTTTTATACTGAGGTGGTCCATGCTGAGAGTCCAGTATTGATCTGAGGATTATCCAGTATTGATCTGATGATTATCCAATATTGACCCGATCATTGTCCAGTACTGACGATGGTGTGATGCTGTTCTTGTGTTCCTTAGGCTTTGTTCAGTTCCTCCAGTATTATTATCAGAGCGGCTGCTTATACCGTCTCAGAGCCTTGGGAGAGCGGAACCAGCTGGACCTCACTGTGGGTGAGTTGGTTTCTATTTTGGGTTTGCAGACACTGTTATAGTTTGGACCTGGAGGACATCTGCTCCATGTCTGGAATAATAGGCTAAAGGTCAGAGGAGGCAGTGGTTAATGCGGACTGTTGGTGTAACTGGAGTCAAATCTACATTTATCTTCAACTATGTCCAAGGTCAGATGTTCAGAGATTAGACGTGAGAGAAGAGCTGATGGGTTGTGTAGTTTTCTGTTCCCAGGTCAGTGTTAAGACTTTTCTTGTCTCTGCAGAGGGGTTTCAGTCCTGGATGTGGAGAGGACTCACTTTTCTTTTGCCATTCCTCTTTTTTGGCCACGTAAGTTCAAACATAACCTTGACTATCTCTTTTATTTCTACTTTGATATTAGTCTGTTTCTGTGATAAAGCTCACCCTAACCCTAGTGAATGTTTGCATCATTGTCTTCATTATTACACAACTGTTCTCTCCTCTGTTGTCTGGGTCAGTGTTTCCCAAACAGTTTTTTTAAAAGAACCTAATGAGAAGTATCTATATTTAAGCAAAAGAGTTAATTTCACTGCCCTTTCTACATTATATGATATTGTTTTGAACAGGTAAAACACTCCATTTTAAAGAGAGTTTTGTAACTTTGTTTTATTAAACTGGTGCATTAGGAGGTAACGGATGTTTTTTCCTCTCATCAGTAAAAAATACCGATTTTAAATGAGCCTTTTATTTTAGATTCAGTGTTAAGATTATTTGAAGGGGACAAACTTTCAGTACAATCAACATGTCTCTGTTATTGAATGGTTGAACAGTGATTCAACGTAAACTCTTGCTGAATGGTTAAACGATTAACAGTTTTTCAACTGTTGTTGAATGGTAGAACGGTGAATGGTCATTCAGTGGTGATGGAATGTTAAAGTGGTTAACGGTTATTCAACTGTTATTGAGGGGTAGAACGGTGAATGGTCATTCAATGGTGATGGAATGTTAAAGTGGTTAATGGTTATTCAGCTTTTATTGAGTGGTAAAGGTGAATGGTTATTCAGTGGTGACTGAATGGTTTAACAGTTATTCAACTGTTATTTAATGGTTGATATGGTGCACGTTCCAAATTTTCCAAGTCCCAGAGACAGCTTCTGTGAATATCCTGTTTTGAAGTAATATCGACCAAGTTATTTCTGCTGAAAGCAGAGTATATCGGCAATGACCTCTGAAAGAATAAAAGGACAAATGAGTGTTTTCATGGGAAACTGTGTAGGTCATGTAAAAGTTGGTTTTTGTAAGTGGATTTTTCACTGATAAATGCCTTTTGATCATGTTCAGTTCTGGCAGCTCTACAACTCTGTGACCTTATTCCACTTGGCAGGACATGAGGACTGTAAGGAGTGGCAGGTGAGGAAACACTACTACCATCACACACATAAAAACACAACACACTGGGTTTATTATATTTCAGATCCGAGAGCCTTTAGGCATGTACTGTTTTTAATCTGCTTCATGCTTTTTGACCACATGTTCATAAAGGCCTCTTCACAGTCATGTACCGTCCACACTAATGTGTATATTTGGAAAAACTAAGGTTTTTCTTATTTTATTGAGGTCAATAATCAGAGTTCTAGTGTGAACTGGAGTACATGTGTTCTAGTGGTGAAAAGTACAGGGTGGGGAAGCAAAATTTACAATATTTTGAGGCAGGGATTGAAAGACAGTGTATGACCAATTAGTTTATTGAAAGTCATGAGAATTTATTTGCCACAAGAAAATTTACATAATAGAAAATGTTTTTATTCTATGTGTCCTCCTTCTTTCTCAATAACTGCCTTCACACGCTTCCTGAAACTTCCGCAAATGTTCCTCAAATATTCGGGTGACAACTTCTCCCATTCTTCTTTAATAGTATCTTCCAGACATAGTCATTCTCTTCTTTACATTATAAACAGTCTTTATGGACACTCCAACTATTTTTGAAATCTCCTTTGGTGTGACGAGTGCATTCAGCAAATCACACACTCTTTGACGTTTGCTCTCCTGATTACTCAAATGGGCAAAAGTTTCTGAAAAGGTATGGATAATAGTGTTAGGTTTGATTATGACATCAATATATGTTTGGTTTCAAAACAATTGACGTAGTGCCTGCTGAGAAAAAACAACTAAATGTTCATTGTAAATTTTGCTTCCCCACCCTGTATATAATGTCAATAATGTACATCCTAATACCCAATACTTTTAAATTAACTTTAGTTTATAACTTCATTTGTTGTTGCTGCCAACAGACGGTAACCTGTGCATCTGCTGTGTCCAATATTATTGAATACTATCGACAGTTTAAAGCAGAGGAAATATATGTTGAAGTGTTTGTATTAGTGTGTTCAGAGCGTCAGTTCCTGTAACATCCATTGGAATGCATTCACAGATGATCAGTGTATGTGTATATTTGTTTCAGGTCTTTATGCTGGCGCTGACATTTCTCGTCTTGTTCCTGGGAAATTTTCTCACCACGTTAAAGGTCGTACACCAAAAAATCCAGAAAAACAAGGAAAAAGTGCAGAAGACTGACTGAGACGCACCTTTAATAAAGGCCAGTAACTTTGCTGAACACAGTAGTTTGATGGACTGACATGTGATCAGGCCAAGACATTAAAGTGAACCCACTGCAGAGCACGGCGGCGGTGGTGACGGCGGTGTCCTTCCAAACACACCTTCGCTTCCTCATGATACTGATGTTGGAAATCAGCTCAAAGTGGCGTCTGCCTGATACATGAACAGTTTGATGTTTTACTGTGTACATAAAGAGTGGGAAGGATGTTGTAATCGGTGTCAGTGCATGGATCAGTCCGAGAACCTCTGTTCGAATCATATGCAACTAAAAGACTGAAGGTCGTGTTGTTTCAGAACAGTTTGCCTTCGACGACCCAAGTCTGTCACATACATACTTCATACTTCTGTGAAGTAGGAAATTTACCACTGTCTCTGGCTCCAACAAAACTGATTGAATATTCACTTCTGAATTAGATTCATTTTGTTTCTGTGTAGTTGTTTCTCCATTGCTGTTTCTTACTTAACCAGTGTGTTTACTAGACTTTTGTTCTTGCGAATGACAAATGTAGGTCAGTAACTTTGAAATACATAAAGTAGATGATACTTGAATGCCCAGTACTTGGGATTTCAGAGCTCTGCTGCAGGTGCAGTTCTGCTTTCATGATAAAAACTCAAATTATTGGGACAATAAAAGCGTTTGTTGGTGCAGGTGACGGTTAAAGCCAAAACTACAAAGAAATGCTGTAGTCTGACCTTAATCCACTGGGTTAACGTGTAAACTTGAACTATCTCTAAGGGTTAAAGGGTGTTTGCTTCATAGCTGTTAGACTTTTATGTTGTACTAATGCTAACGAAAAATGGATAATATACCTATTTAACATTTCATTAATAAAAATGATTAGAACTAGTTTAAAACTTGAATTTATGCACTGCTTTGGATTGGTCAGTACTTCAATAAAAGGAAATATACGGAGCAGCCCTGTTCAGATTAAGGAGAAACTGTGGAAACAATGACGCCAAAATGACAAGCTGTATTTGTTTTTCTCATTCCATTTCTACTGAATTAATGAATATAAATGTGACTTAATCATGGCTAAACCTGGAGATGTTACTGTAGTCAACTAGTGTTTTGTCTGGTATGCGTTTCATTCTTTTTGTCCATTATTACACAGTTACACAGTGATGGTTTCAGGTTTGATACCACATCTCCAATGCTTTATCCACAAATACCCTGCTCCAAAAATTCCAAAGACAGCAATGGTTCAATTTATGTCTTTTTTTTTTTTTTTTTGGTGATGCACTTATACAGAAGAGAATCACAGTATATGTAAGACTTTTATTGAAGGGACAGTAAAGTGTGCTGTTACAGACCATGTTACATTTGATGAAAGCTGCCAGAACATAACATGCACAGAACCGGGTTTCCTCATTTGTATGATGTAGCTGATGAGTCCATGTTGTCTTTTATTTTTAAGACTGCAACTGGTGCCTGGATATGATCAGTAGGATGAGACGGTCGACACATTCTCAGTCTGTGTTCAATGGTGTAAAAATATTAAGAATTAAACACTTGATTTCCAATATTTCTGCACAGATGTGTTTGTTTCAGTGGCGTCTTCAGATTAAAAAGACGGTCAATTTCTGTGTTTTCCAACAGTAGAGGGCGCTGTTGGTGCAGATTAGACCCACCTCAGGTTGAACACATCCCAGACTAAATCCACTTCAAACTGGTTTTAAAAAATTGCACACCAGTTTTCTCCTCAGGATACAAACATACATATTACACATTTTACACTCATGTCTGGGAACTACATTTTCTAGGTTTATACAATATTCAGTGTGAAAAACCTTGGACCAGAACGGTGATATTCATGTTCACATTGATATTGACTGTGTGCAAAAATATCATAAATATACTTTTCTGTTAAATCCACATTTTTTCAACAATACAAAAATATGAAGAAAAAAAAAATATTAAAAGAAACACACTCATATAAATCTAATTTGGACAATATTTCACAGTTTTTATCTAATGCAAATATTCTGAATAGACACCATATCAGTTGTTCTTTGCATATATAAAATCTTGTTGCTGCATATTCCTGTAAACTTGGTTTTCCTGCTGCATCATCAGACGTTTCCTTGGATATGAGTCCAAACCGGTGGACTGATGGTATTTTATTCTTTTATCCACAGTGAGTCTGAATATAAACCACTCTGAACATGAGTGAAACTGTTGTCACCTGGTAAAACACCACAGATCTGGAACCTTTTGTGTAGGTTTCACAACATCACACATTTCTTAATCTTCCTAGAGTTTCGTTGTTTTTTAATGAAGGCCAAGGCCGTTTTGGTGGCTTCTCTGAAAATGTGCTCCACGTTCTCCTGATACTTGGCTGAACATTCCAGGTAGAGTTCAGCGTTCATCTGCTGTCGAGCATCTTCACCCTGGACCAACAGCACCAAGCATTACAGACAGAACTGACACTGATGGCTTTGACTGGCACTAGGCACTGGTACGGGGATGGTACTAGTACTGGGATGGTACTGGCACAGAGCACTGGTACTGGGATGGTACCGGCACTGGGTACTAGTACTGGGATGGTACTGGCACAGAGCACTGGAACTGGGTACTAGTAGTGGGATGGTACTGGCATTGGGTACTAGTACTGGGATGGTACTAGCACTGGGCACTGGTACTGAGATGGTATTGGCACTGGAATGGTACTGGCACTGGGTACTAGTACTGGGATGGTACTGGCATAGAGCACTGGCACTGCCATGGTACTAGCACTGGGATGGTACTAGGACTGGGTGCTAGTACTGGGATGGTACTGGCACTGGGTACTTGTACTGGGATGGTACTGGCACTGGAGTGGTACTGGTAGTGGGATGGTACTGGCACTGGGTACTAGTACTGGGATGGTACTGGTACTGGGTACTGGTACTGGGGTGGTAATGGCACTGGATACTAGTACTGGGATGGTACTAGCACTGGGATGGTACTGGCACTGGGTACTGGTACTGGGATGGTACTAGCACTTGGATGGTACTGGCACTGGGGACTAGCACTGGGGACTTGTACTGGGATTGTACTAGCGCTGGGGTGGTAGTGGTACTAGGAGGGTACTGGCACTGGGGTGGTATTGGTACAAGGATGTTACTGGCACTGGGGGGTACTGGTTCTAGGATGGTACTGTGGTGGTATTGGTACTAGGATGTTACTGGCACTGGGTACCGGCAGTGGGATGGTACCAGTACTTGGATGGTACTGGCAGTGGGTACTGGTACTGGGATAGTACTAGTGCTGGGATGATACTAGGGTCTGAATACTTCTACACCTCTATTAATACTAGGCTAGTACTAGTATTAGGATAGTACTGGTACTAGGATAATACTACAGTAGTGCTTGGACAGTACTGGTACTGGGATGGCATTGGTACTAGGATGGTAGTAATACTGTGATGGTGCTGGGATGGTACAGGTTCCACCTGTACTAGTACAAGGATGTGAATACTTCTCCATCTGTACTAGTACTATGGTGTGAATACTTCTTCCACCTGTATTAGTACTACAGTGGTACGCAGGTCATGTCAGTTGAAGGTCGTACAGGTGTGTGTTTTGTTTGTTTGTTTGTTTTTTTTACCTGTATGGATGTGATGGGCGTCTGGTTCATGTTCTTCAGTTTCCTTGAACACTCACTGTCCTTCCTCAGATCGGTTTTGCAGCCAATCAGGACGACAGGAGTGTCTCTGCAGAAGTGTTTCACCTCTGGAAACCACTGTGTGGACAAAGGTTGTGTTCAGTGCCAGACGCACACATTCAACTGGTTTACATCATATTGAACTCTGCTGTGTATTCATTGACTACACGTTAGTGCTGTGGACTGTGTGTGTGTGTGTGTGTGTGTGTGTCTGACAGTCATTTACAGACTGACTGCTGTGACTCAGAGGCTGTCTAACCTGGGCTATCCTTCCTCTGTTTCTGCTGTTACTGTCTTTACCTTTATCAAGACATTGTCATAACTGGTCGGGTTGGTGACATCAAAACAGACTAAAACCAGATTGGCTTCTTGATATGAAAGGGGTCGTAGCCTGTCATAGTCGTCCTGTCCTAAAAAACAAAAACAAAATATAAAACAAGTGCAGCATGATGACGGTTGTGACTTTTTTTATTATAACCTTTATTTAACCAGGAAAAAGCTAATTGAGAATAAAAATGTGTTTTGTGGCCAAGACAGTGGCAGCAGCAGAAGTTACACAAAATAGGAATCACAGCCATACATCCACCCTAAAATTATACATAAAACACAATAAAAGTCAGTACTAAAATCATATACAAAACACTAAAATAAGAGCATACATATAAAACACCATCATTATTTTCAAAGGTACTGCAACTATAACAACAATGTTCCTTAAAAGCATCTCAAAGCAAAACCCGATTCAATCAATTAGAAAAACATCTACATCCAGATTTATCCTTTTCCCATTCATTTAAAATGACCGAATGTATTAAAAGAGACCAGACTGAGTCTGTTAGTCAGTTTAAAGATGGTGTTCTGTACATGCAGAATAAACATACGATATATGTCACTAAGTGTGGGTGGATGTGTACAAACCACATCCTGGTTTCCACTTCTGGTTTACACTGATGGAAGGTACTCTGCTGCCTTTTTACAACAGATAAGCTGTCAGAGACTTTCCTGAATACCAACATGTTCCAGAAAAATGATGTTAATGTCAGAGGACGAGTGTGTTTCGTGCTTCACAGAAATGCAGGTCATGACCATTGGATTTAGATACTAGCATGTTCCCATACTCTGTATTTGATTTATGATCAATAAACCTGTTATAGCCAAAAGATGCTTCACGGATAAATTATGTAGTAGCACATGAAGAGTAGATTTTAAAAACATTTTTATCTATCAAATAAAATGATCAACTAACGTACATAATGCTATCATTACTTTAATTACTGTCTTCACGTTCTGCTCATTAAAATATTTCAATCTGATGTTCAATTCTAGTACTATTATTAAAAATGAATACTTAGTTAAAGTGTCTGTAATTTGGTCAATAACCAAAATGACAATCAATGATCTTTATGCTGTTATTACAGCCTCTTAATCATGTTTAACCCTCACTTTTCATCATGTGTAAATAAAGTCTGTTCCTTTAACTAGGGAATCAGATGATGTGTTAATAGTTTTTATAAAATGCAAACACATATTCAGTTCCTGAAAGAAGATGACAATGATGGTGGGGCTTGTTAATAATAATGTTGACACTGACCTTTACCACTTCCTCAGTCTCTGTCACAAATATGAGATAAAGTATGAACGCTTAGGGGAGATATCTGAGTGTTAACCTTTGTAATTTACACATCTATAATATTAACTCTTCTCTGTTATTATATATTATTCTATAATATTCACTCTTTTAATCACATCAGATTGACCTGCAGCTGTTTGTATGCTCAGTGTTTTTTTTTTTTATTCCCACTCTGAGCTCAGTCAGTTCAGTTTGTATTAAAACTCTGATGTCTTTAAACAAAATGTAAAAACCTTCAGATGGAAATGATTGAATTAAAGATCCTTACCAGCGGTGTCATACAGGTTAAGCTTTATCTCTTTTCCTCCGAGGGAGATAGTGGTGACATATTTTTCGAACACTGATGGAGCATATTTCTGTTTTTTACACATAAGAGAAAAAAAAATCCTTTTTATTTGATCCATGTCTAAGTAATTAACATCAATTTCTAAGGCTCATTAGTGCACAGTGTAATATTATTATATTTTATTTATTTAATTATGGTCATAGTCATGTTGTCTGATGACTAAACTGAAATTGTATTATTAGACACATTACATGTGAGCTTTTCTTACCTCTGGAAAATCTCCTTTGGCATAAACCATCAGCAGAGATGTTTTCCCACAGCCTCCATCTCCCACAATCACAATTTTCAGTTCACTGCCCTTCCTCGTGGTACCGGTACCACTCCTGCTACTGTTTTGAGTCATTTTGCCTCCAAAGTCTCAAGCCAGAGTCAAGCAGGACAGACTTGAATTATCTCCCCCCAGAGTTAAATTAAAAACATGACAAAGCCTGATGAAATTATTTAGAGTTGATGTGAAGACAGAGGAACAGACAAAGCTCATCTTTCAGCCGGTTTCTGAGTCTTCTCACCACTTCCTGTTCCTGTCACAGCGGGGCTGTTTCCAGTCGACCCGTCCAACTCCCTCTGATCTGACAAAACTCTGAAACCATCTCTACTTCTGCATACAACTCTGACTTCTTTCATTACACGTCTGTATTGGGTGGATAGAAATCTGTGGCACTGAGCGTCACACACACAACCAAATATGTCTCAAAACTCAAGTTCAGTACCATTTTATTTGCAGTGACATTTTCAGATGTTTATCAGAGGTTCTTGTTGAAGCTGCTCTGATGACAGTGATGGACCAACGCAGAACTAATACTTCAAATATCTCACATATTCACATTCAGATGACCCACTTCTTTAGATCCATGTGATGTGTAGAATTTCAGTGTCTGTCAGACAAATGTTTGAATTACTAAAGACTTTTTTAATGGTACATGATTAAATACTAGTCTGAAGCTGTATGGGATTATATGCTCACAATAACCAAATACACACATTCTGTTTGTATTAAACAGTAATTTATTAAATCTGTAACTAATTGTCTGATTTAACACAATTCATCCTTTGTTTTTAAATAAATCCGTAACTTTATTTTATTTGTATTCACTGCATTGTTTTCTTTTCGTGGTATTTTCTGTTCAGTGTGTACTGTTCATCATAGGAACATCTACTCTTCTCATTCAACAACAAACCAAATATCTTATATACAGTGGAATTTCATTCAGAGATACTATCAAGAGAATAATTTAAATGCAAAACCATTGAGTTATGTGTGTTCATTATATTATGGGGCTTTTGGACTGATTTCCACTGGCTCAGGTGTGTAAATGAATTTAAGTCAACGTAACATCCTCAACACATGAAAACCCTACATGTACATTTGTCTGGCACTACTGCCAGTTTTATCACACATTTATTAAGTAATTTGTCACACAGTGATCCAACTCAACCAGATGTTAGAAGTTGTTTCACATTAGCTGCAGAGGGAACAGTAAAGGACATTTTAATCATTTGTTTGGTTTTTCGTGCTAAGAAATGATGGCAGTCATATCATGTCTGATGTCAGTAGTTTACGGTGGGAGACAGAAGAAACCAAGTCATGGAATTCAAGAGGAATCATCAACTAAATGATCAAGTATGTCAGTTTAAGTTGACAATCTGGTCTGCCATATACACAGTCTATAAACTCAAATAAAATCAAACTAATACTGAATTAAATATGCTAAAAATCAGCAAGTAGAGATATACACCTTCCACGTCAGCTAAAAATGGAAGAAAACCGTCCCTTTAAGGCGATGAGCTCACAATGCCTATTCTACGAAAACACATGTAATGTGGTATTATATAATACTGGACCCAAATATATATGCACATTAAAAAGTGAATATTCATATTAATGAAAAGACGTTTAAGCCTCATGTTAAATGTGATCAAAGCATTTTCAGCTCCCTCCTGCATGACAGACTTAAATACAGTTAATTTCAGTGGTAGACATAAAGACACGGTAAAGTTTATAATGCTTTTCATTTTAAAAATTGCAATAATAGAACAAAAATAAGAACCACCTTCATTTTCCACAAAACCAACCAAAGACACTAGTGTACAGTCTATTTATTTAAATATGTGAAAAGCTCACACAGGTGATAATATTCTCAAAGACTAATGAACAAACACTGCATTTCTATCTACACAATGCATGCAAAAAGAGTAGAGAGCTCTGTAGAAAGAAGAGATCCTACAGTTTCACTGAAAGAGAAACATCACCAACAATCTACAACATCTTGCACAGGAGAACATACCAACAAATGGAAAAATACTGAAGATGTCTGCTGTGGTTCAGTTCATTCCGTCAATAAGACTGAAGCTTCACAGGAGGAATAAGAAGGACTGAATCACAAACAGAAACAGCATCTCCAACAGTGAATGGAAAGAACACTGAAATTAGAAGAGCTGTACATAATAGAAGAGGGCTTCCTTGACTTACTGCTAAAAGTGGAGCTCTAACACAATAAATAAGCAAATAAAACATTATTTTATCCTGCAGGGACACAACATATCCATTGGTGTTCAGACCCAAAAGAATCAGTCAAAACCATGTTTTTTTTTTAGTCCGGGACCGTGTAGATGTGTCCTCAGAACCAGGTCAGTCCTCTGGGTGGAATATTCCAGAAAGTCAGCCCGTAAACCTGACTGGACCCACCGGGGACTGTTTGATACAAACCTAAACGGGTCAAACCTACACTAACTGACTCACATCGGACCTGATACTAAACAAGCCAAAACATTTCTTCCCATTTTACCGTATGTTTTAGTGAAATAGGGATTTTAGTCTCCACAGCCTCGTGACCAACAATGGAAGAATGCGCGCATGTATCCGCCAGACAGGAGTGTTTAGAATAAAAAAGGCCTGTGACAGTACGAACAGAACTAATAATATGTGTATTAAATGAGTGGACACGTTAAAAAGACTAAAACTAAAGGCACCTGAAAGGCGCGCGTGTCGAGACCCCTTTAACGCACGCGAATTAAGAGAATCCCTTCTGTGTTCATCTCCACTGGCGAACAAACGACAGAATCGAATCTTGTTTGTAACCATCAAGTCTGTAGGGCTTGAGGCAAATATGACGGTGATAAAATGACAATCTTTGGCTGGAGACAGAAACAGAATAAGTACGGAAGCCCGAAGGACCGGCTGAACATTTTCGCCCACACATAGAACAACAGCCGCTGCTGCAGAGGATTCCTATTGACCTTATATGGCAGTGAGTGCCTGCACAGCGGGGGGAGGGGCAGTGGGCTGTCGTGGCAACCGTCCAGAGCTCTCGGATTACAGCCGTTGCCAGGGCGAGTCAACCCAGCAACCAACAGAAGACTACGCACTACAATCGCTCCTTTCCTACCGATCTGATCTCCTTTACTTCTTGTAAAACAAACACACCCTTTCCAGTAAAATCACCCCCGTGTCGGTCGGTACAGAGTCCTTCTTCCATTGCATTCCTCAGACAAACTATGAAGTGTGTTCGGCGTTCACCGCCGTCATCCAGTGGCCGAGCCTCACCCAGTAATGGCGCAGCAACATTTCACTGCACACTGTTCTTTGTCTGTAAAGAAGCCATTTTGAGACAGAACAGCAGGGAAAGCACTGAGCCAGTGGAGCCTACGCGACTAGAAAAGGGTTATTAAAAGACAGGGAAACACTAAAAATAAACGATATTTACCCTCTTAAAATTCATTTTCTCTTTAAAACGTTTTGAACTACATGTTTTGAATATTTTGTGTAAACCTAAAATGCTATTCAAAATATGTTACAGTTTTATTTTACAGTAACAGTAAATAGCTAAACATAAAAGGTTTTAAGTAGGCTACAGTTAGTTGTATAACGTCTCTGTCCCGTCTGGAATAAAGCCTTGAGCCAATTAACATTTAGACGTAAAATAACAAATTAACTTAGACAGCACAGAAACCATTATTACCTGTTCAATATATCGTTGTAGTCTTATAGCTTAGTAAAACTGGTCGAAAGAGTAGTTCTACTTGACTGCAATCCTGTCTTCAAGGAGAGAGATGGTTTGCATATTGCCCACACAGATGATGCTTGAAGATGCATATTCACTGGCTTAGAGGCTATGCCTACACTCATCAAAAAGCTGTCAAAAGAGCTCTGTTATCAGTGGTGGTAATGGATTCCTTCTTTTTCAGGCGAGGCTTAGTAATGCCAATATTAGAGGGTCCGAAGATGGAGCTGCAAACATTCGTCCTGTCCCTGTGTTTAGGCCTGTTAGCTGCTTTTCACCAAAGTGCTGAGGTAAATATATTTCATCATCAGAACTTCCCTCCATCTGCTTCCTCTGAAGTTTGAAAGTCTATTTTATGTCGATGTAGAAACTATGAAAATGCTGCTCAACTTGACTTCTTTAAAAAGTTAAAATGAGCCCTTGAAGCAAGGTCAAACCAACCTTAATTGCAACACGTTAGGTTCTGAACTGACCCATGGGCAGCCAACACCTAATCCTGCTTTAAGCCGTCTTCAGTCACAGGAAGGTACAACAGGCACCAGGGTGAAACGACTACTGGGACAAAAGTCTTACAAGGTAGTTATCAAAGTCAAAGGGGAGATTAGTCAACTGTCAAACAGCACAATGAAACTATTTAGCAATAGGCCATAAACTACCCATGGCCCAGGAGCACTACCACATAACTTGCATGTAAGCTGCACATTTCATGTCCGCATGCTAGTGAACATACAGGAAAAAAAAAAGTTGACTGCCACAACTCAGTTGTGATTAATTTGAGGAAAGCTCAATACAGTACAGTAATGCATGCCTTCTATTTAACAGTTCTAAATTACCACATCTTTAAATGATTACAAAAGAGTTGGACTTACTTATATCCACTCATATCCTACAAGGCCATTAAGTGCAGTGCCTACACAATTTGTACTATAACTGTGTTTTTCTCTAAGTTAACATTTCCAAATCTTTGAAGCTGTTTATTCACATCATTTGGTTTCTTTTCACTTAATAAAGATAAATACTATTATATGGGTGTGCCATGACCTAGTTAAGACAAAGATGGATTCCAGGCAGAGAAAAAAAGGCTCAAAATGTCACAGGGTATTACATCCAGTACATTATCTTCCTTCTTCTCAATCCTTTAAAGGGAGGAATCATAGTTTTATCATAGTCCGTGAGAGATGAGGAAATCAGGTATAAGATCCCTTTAGGAACAAAGGAAACCCATCTAGGCCACTGAGTCTTGTTTTATGAAAATGGCTGCCATCGCTCTGCCCCCTCTCTCTGCTCTCTGTTGAAGGACTTGTGATCCGTGCCTCTAATAGCAGACGGCTCCGCTGCTGCTGCGCTCTGATTGGCCCGCGGAGCTGCCGCTGTTAACCAGCCAATTGCCCGAGCACTGCAAAACACCAGGCAATGTCAAACAAAACCCAGTTTGTTCGGCTCCGTAGACAACGTAAACACAACCAAAATGTGAAAACACATCCGGGATTCAGACTGCGATATTTAAGTCACGTCCTTTGGTTAATTTATAAAACCCGCCAGGCAGATACGGTTTGATACACGTTCCTGGGGCCGAATTAAATCAAGTGAAGGAGATTAACGTTGGAACAAACCAGCGCTTCAATATGTAACCATTAGATATATACCTTTATCCGAGTTCAAATAAACTGTCAGCAAACCGACACTCCAATTAAAACAACAACCGACTCTAGACTGAAAATATGGCGTATAATACTTACATTTGTGAACGATTACAGATGTACACATATAACCCTACAAACAAATCTTTTTATTTGGCTTGAGTGCCAGTTAAGAAGATATTTGCCCTATGTTTGCAATTTGGGTACATGCAAGCAGCAGATTCCACACAAAAAAATGCCGCCGTGGGTATTTAGTAACTCAAACGACACCGGCTGTAATATCACAGATGAACATAGATGGTGTCTCTGGAGTCGTTTACGGGGTTATTTAATTTTAGGTAGAAACGCTATTAAAGAAGCAAAGGGGCGCTAAATAAGTTTGTATCGAATGTGCGGCTGGCGTCAGAGGAGGGTTAGCCTAGCGGTGTATTGTGGGAGAGACAGAAGCTACAGACCAGAGGCACACAATATGTGTTGGCTCTCGCCGAAAAGGAGGCAGTATTCTTCAAGCTAAATCATGTAATGTAAGCGGCGAAAGGAAAGCGATTACGTCTTTTCATCTAATAAAGAAAAATAACTTAATAGGACGAACCATGTCCAAGCCAGGGGAGAGAAACAGATTGAACGAAGACCATGGCAGAAAGCAGAGTTCAAGTAAGCTTGTTCTTTTTTCCTCTTTCTCCAACCTTTCCAATGCCTGTTTTCCGTAACTGGGATATACACCACAACCCCATTTTCCCTCTCACTCGTGTTCCCCAGCGCCAGTAAAGTCCTGTCTGTGTACCTTGTGTGTGTTTGTAAGTGTTGGAGCTGCTAACGGGACCGTGTTAACCGTGTGTCTGTGCTCGTTGCTGCCGTCGTTTAGGTTTGTCGAACGGCATGGACAGTCATCCCGTCTGCGGCTCTGGGGAGAAGCGGAGTCACCATTGGAGAAGTTACAAGTTGATCATCGACCCGGCGCTTAAGAAAGGCTCGCACAAACTCTACCGCTACGATGGACAGACTTTCAGCATGCCCGTAAGTGGACGCCTTTGACGGTACAATAGTAAGTGAGTAGTCGACCTCCATGATGGGTTACAATGGGACTGCGCTACCGCGGCCACGGCCACGACCCGCCGCTGTGTCCGGACTATTCTCATCGGACACACCGGCCTGACGGTGCAGGCCCACTCTGCAACAAGTAACCGACTGACTATGAAGTTATGGATCATAACCGTAACTCATAGTGTCTCCCCCGATCTCCCACAGAACCCCGGGATACCTCCGGTGGACACCGTACGGGACCCGAGGATCGGCCGCCTTTGGACCAAGTACAAAGAAACGGATCTACCGGTGCCCAAATTTAAGGTCAGCCACCCCCAGCACACTGCAACAGCACCGGGTTAACAGGAGGAAAAGAGGACTGTCAGCAGTGGGAGACACACCCCCCTCACCCATCCCCGGGATCATACTATGACACTGTGATACTCTGATAGTACTGACACTATCATAGTACTCATAGTACTGATACTATCATAGTACTGACACCATCATAGTACTCACAGTACTGACACCATCATAGTACTCACAGTACTGACTCTATCATAGTACTCATAGTACTGACAGTATGGTAGTACTGACACTATCATAGTATGTATAGTACTGACACTATCATAGTACTAATACTATGATAGTAAGAAAGTACTGATTCTATGACAGTGTGATGGTATTGATAATATGATAGTTGTAAGAGGGCTGTTAAACACACACTGGTTTTAACTTTTGGTTGTTTCAAAAACGCTGCTGATGAAGTGATGATCATTAATGATGTGTAATTAAACTGGTGGACCCTGAGGTTGGTTCTGCAGCTGTCAGACCTAAACCCTCCTGATTCAACACTAATACAAACTGACTTTTAACATGCACATGTCTGTTCTTGCAGATCGATGACTGTTACATCGGCCCTGTGCCTCCAAAGGAGGTGACATTCGCACGACTCAACGACAACATAAGGGAAGGATTTCTTATGGACATGTGTAAAAAATTTGGAGAAATCGAGGAGGTTGAGATTCTGTACAATCCTAAGAACAAAAAGCACTTGGGAATTGCCAAAGTAGTTTTTGAAACCGTGAAAGCCGCCAAGGTGGCTGTGCAGTCACTTCACAACACATCAGTGATGGGAAACATCATCCACGTGGAGCTGGACCCCAAAGGTAAACACTGAGCCAGTCCTTTAGGAATCACTTGGGACTGGCACTTCTGCATGTTCACACTGTTTGGTTTCTGCATCACAGACTTATTCACAGTGAGTTTTAGCCTGGTTTGAATTATTGTTAGTCATGGTTGAAACTTTGTGCATGGGCCGGTAACATGGGATAATTGAATGTGATTGAAAGTAAACCTCCTCCCACCAGCTCAGAGCCCAGGGGCTCCATACTCCCTCTGGGCCCAATTTCAGACCTGTAAACAAACACAAATGAGGCGTCTCCCTTCAGATTCACACCATTGAGTCACTTTTTTAGAATTATTGAAATACCACTTACCTTTTGCCTCAGTGACCCCATCAGGGTTAATAGACCATGGTGGCTCTGGAAACTATTGTCTTAATGTGAATGGCTTTAATGCATGACATGTAACAGTTTAACATAAATAACCATTTATATTTTGAGAATATTTATTAGACACATTGGCACTCTTTAGTTGAACTGGTCCCACAGTTTTTTCTATTAAAATAAAGTTGATAAAGTTTTAGTGACTGTTGCATTTAGTGCTGAACACAAACTCTTTTCAACCTTCAGGCATGTGATGTGATTTGGCATAATTTGCTTATCAGTTCTGAATTAAATTTTAGGTTATATTTTGTGTATATAAGAAGAAATGCCAAATTCATTTTTTTGTAATAAATTGGGCATTTTCCAGATTTCCTGACTTTATTGAAAAACACTTTTGAAAATACAATTTAAAAGTTGACATTTCTTCCCTGAAAAATCACAATATTTGTGTATTACATAACTGATTCATTCATTTGTCCATTATGTGATTCCAGATCTGTGAATATGAGTATATTACAGCCCCTGCATGTATATCGCATATTAAGTTTCACATGGGTTCAGTTTAATTCTAACGATATTACTTAATAATATTTTTGAGCTTGATTGATTATATTTATTTCTGTTTATTACATTTTTAGACAGACATGGATTATATATTTGTTGAATCATCTTCTACCATTCTAAAATAAGTGACCTTTTAGTTTGGAAAACAAACCGTGTATGCCGTGTCATTGATGTGTAGTTTGAGGTTTTTTATATTTAACAGTGTTCTTTCAGTCATGCCTGATTAGATGGAGTTAAGTCTGCTGGTGTCAGTGGGTCCATTGTCTTAAAAGTTTGAGTATGAGTATTGTTTTTATCCTATTGTTTTGTCATCCTCCAGGTGAGAATCGCCTCAGGTACTTCCAACTCCTGATGAACGGCAGCTACACCCCACGGACCCTGCCTGTTGGTGGAGAGGAGACCAGAGAAGTGTCCCCTCGTACTTTAGCTGAAGCCTTGCTGGTAAAAACCTGATCCATAATATGGCATTAAAAAAATATATTGAATGTGAGAGAAATGTTAGTGTTAGAAGTCTTAAAGTTCTTTAATGTATTAAACAGTGTCCAGTTGCAAGTGAGGTTGGACTGGAGACTTTTCCACATACTTGTGTAAATGTGATCACTGTCTCTGGTCAGTCTAAGCTGAGGTGTATATTTAAGTCCATTTCCCTCCTGCAGCAGGTGGTAGTGGAGGGTTACAACCTAATCCTACCTTTTTCATTGGAGTAAAAAGACACAGATCCCCTTCAGCCAATGCCTATGTACTGTTATCCACTGGTTTACTCTTTGAATGGTCCTGTCGGGAGAAACCTAGGAACATACCTGCTGAGACATTAAGTGGAAAAACATTACAATATCTGTACATTTGTGTTTACGTGTTACCGGGTCTGATTTGTAGAGTGTACTCTAGAATAAGTCTGTTAGGTTAGTCAGTATTCTCTTCTCTTTTACTATCTGTATCAGCATTTTCTAAGTTTGCTTTATCGTCCTACACACCTCCCTCAGGTAAAGCAGCTGCACGCTGAAAATGACAGGTTTTAATGAAGGTTTGAATGAATAAGACACGCCTGCTTGGTTCTGTATGAGGTTATCTTTTGCACATGGGCAGAAAGTTTCTCTGAAACAAGTTCACTGAGATGAGAGATTCTAAATAAAATCACAGTGGCTGCATCCTGGACTTAGATAATTGTGACTTGTTTAAAGAAAAAAAGGTGAGGATAGTTCTTAATTTAAAGATACGATGTAGACTTCATAATCAAATTGTGAGGCCAATGAATCTCTAAAGGAGACATAAACCAGTCTGATGTTCTTCCCCCTGTTCCAGAATGATAATAGTCTTTAGTAGACGTTCTCCAGTAATGGGTCAAACCTAAAACACAGCGATAGTTGTGGCAGTGGGAGGAGTCCTGTGACCTAAACACATGTATTTGTTTATGTTGTGAGGAATGAAAGGTTCATTAATTCGAGGGTCTGTTCCAACCTGATTTATTTAAATGTTTGTTGTTGTGTGTTTTCTCAGGCCTGTGAGCCCATCCGGAGGCTGTCAGAGAGTGGTGTGTCGGCGGTTGGTGGGCCCTTACCCCCCAGCAGCTCCAGTACTCCTCTGTCCCTGGAGACGGGCTACTCCAGTTTAAGGCAGGACACACCCCAGTCCCAGGGAACCCCCCACACCCCCCGCCAGTCAGGGACACCCTTCTCTCAAGACTCTGGTTACTCCGGCCGCCAGATGACGCCGGCGTACCAGTCCGCTCGGCCCGAAACCTCTGGAGGATACAAGTCCCGCAGACATGAGAGTAAGTTTCAGGATGCGTACAATCGCAGACCAGAGCGACCTCAGTACCGCAGCAGCATGTACCGCGGTACTGCGTCGGAACAGGCCTCCTTCAAACAGCATCAGCTCACCCCACCAGAGCCCCCGCCCTCCACGCCCTCTTTCCCTTACACAGCGCCGACTCCTGCCACGCCAACTTTTAAATCTGCCTTTTCACCATACCAGGCCCCTGTGCCCCCTGCCTTCCCCCCCTCAGAACCAGCCTTCCATCACCCGCCCCAAAGGGAGGGCGAGTACCTCCGGCCGCCACAACCCCCTCTGGCAGCTCCCACCGATTTCCTACCAGTCAAGGACAGACCAGAGACTCCGCCGATCCCCGAGCCCCCCCCAGAACCCTTACCCCATCCGACCACCCCCCCTCCCCAAACCCCTGAGCAGTGCCCCTCGCCGGGCTCCCCCACCCTGGATTCGGAGCGCAACAGCCTGGATTCTCGCATTGAAATGCTCCTCAAGGAGAAAAGGACGAAGCTTCCTTTCCTGGCGGAGCGAGACTCTGACACCGATGTGCGAATGGAGGGAAGTCCCATCTCCTCCTCATCCTCGCAGTTATCCCCCATTCCCCCCTACTCGGGTGGAGCTCCAGGGGGACAGAAGAGTTCCCGTCCGTCCAGCACAGGCCTGGAGGACATCAGTCCAACGCCACTGCCAGACTCTGAGGACGATGAGCCCATTCCTTCTACTGCCCCACTCATCAAGAGGATGGGTTCGCCCGTCTACGAGAAGAAGAGCAATAGCGACCTCAAAGATGGACATTATCGAAGCCACACCCCCACAGATAAAATGGACACGGTAAGACAACTTTTTTTTTTCTCTTATTTTCACAAATACTTGAAAAATAACTGGCTGCTCACATCCAGAATATGTTTGTCATATTTTCCATAGAGATTATCCCATTGGAGTCAGATGTAGGTTAAATGAATGTATGTGTTGTCAGAGCATCACAGCTGTGAGTTACAGTTACACACAAGGCTCAGGGATTGAGCTTTAGTTTCAGATGGGTAATAGTAAACTTTCCCTTTTTGTCTTTGTTTTTTCTACTACCAATTGATGAAAGTTTCAGTTTCACAACAGACCATATCACCAGAGGTAGAAACGTGACCATTTCCAGTTAACGTCATTTTAATTTGTGCATGTGGATGAAAGATAAAAAACAACTTTAATCTTAGCTGTAAAAATATATTTATTTATTTGATCATTTTTTGATGTTTAATATGAAGGATATTAAGTAGTTTGCATGAAACAAAAGAGCACTTCTAGACTCATAACTTGTCTTACTCATTTCTCTGAAGGTGTCTGTATCTATGGTTCAACCACCTGTGATGTTGCGTTACTACCATAGTTAGCAGTTTTGTAAATGTCTCGTTGGAGAACTGAGGACTCCTCTTTCCTCTTTCTAATACTCACAAACACACACACACACACACACACGGAGGGAAACCGTTTGACTGTTGGCCTCATTCAGCCTCATACTTCCTGGTTCTGCTCAGCCTGACAGTCAGGATTGGTTGCAGTCATTCTTGTCTCATATTTCAAGTTTGTACAAAGCAAACAGTGCAAACAGGTCATTTGGGTGTGATGATTCCTTTTTTTTGAAAGCTTCTAAAGATATGGGTCAGATTTATTTCATTAAAGTCAGTTGGAACTCTAATCAGTGATGGAGCCGATGGATGAACTGCAGAGTTTTTGTGAAATGTGTCTGTATAAAATGTTGAAGAAAGAGAAGTGTGTTTTAAACACTCTGATTATCAGTGTGCCATAACAAAAATACAGCTGATTCTTTTAAAATATAGTTTTTGCAAAGAACCTAAACTTAAGGCTGTGTGACAATTTTGTGACAGTTTTGACAGAAAAACATGTTTAAGTTCTTCACGATTTGTATATTTTTAATCTTTGATTTTCAGTGTTAAAACTACAGTGTTTGACAGTTTTGCAGCATCAGTGGACAAAAAAAATCGCCATATGAGGACATGAGAACTCTGCATCTGTTCCCTCCTTGTGTTTTCAGGCTCTACGAAAACTACCCTGTGATGCACATTTTTAGTAAATCTCAGGTGTTTTCAGAGGGTTGAACAGGTAGGAGGGTTGAATGTTTGATCAGCGGCTGTAATTACCAATCATTGTTCAGATGGACACAGTTCTGCTCTAATCCATGTCTTATTGTGGAAGCCTGGAAAAGTGGCTTTTAAAAATGTGTGCAGTAGAGGTTAAATTATATTCTATATTTTGTTGTGATGGGCAGGAGTTAAGTTGCGTAAGGTACTGAAGACAATAATATACAGTATTTTCTATGTCAGTTTTGCATAAGTCTCTTCACTCATTGGCATAAGAGGTACATTTAACAGGTAGGGAAAACATGAATTAAATAAACATTCATGTCAACAGTAAAGGTCAGATGGTTGTATTAAAAATAAACCTTTGTCAGTATTTAGACAGTGTTTTGCCTTTATCGCACAGGCTCATCAGTCATCAGGAGAAGACATGGAGATCTCAGACGATGAGATGCCGGGGACGCCCATCAGCGGAGCCGAGTGTGGAAAAGGCATCGTTGTAAACTCTGCAGTGTCTCCGATGCAGACCATTTCCATCCTTCCGCACGGATTTGCCCCTCTACCCCACCAGGCTGGATTTGCAATGTCACACCACCACCTCCCTCCCCACTCTGCCGTCCCGGGGCATCACATGGCCGGTCATCACGGAGTACACCCACATATGCTGCCACATTTAAGTCACTACACCCACAGCATGATGCCGCTGGTGCAGATGGAGCTGATGAACTGTTTACGGTGGGAACAGTGGAGCACGGTGCCCATGTCCTTCCAGATGCAGCAGCAGATGTTGAGTCGCATGGCTCAGACTTATCCTTATCCACATTTTATGGACAGCAGTGCATCTGGGCCTTTTGGGGGGCCCTACCAACCTTTGTCAATGGGCACATCTACAGGTGGTGCAGGAGCACCTGGACAACAGTGGCAGCACCAGAACGTACCAAAGTTCAACCCCACTGTTCCTCCACCGGGATACGAGTCCAAGAAGGAGGATCCTCACAAGGCGACGGTGGACGGTGTCCTGCTGGTCATTGTCAAAGAGCTGAAGGCCATCATGAAGAGGGACCTTAACCGCAAGATGGTGGAGGTGGTGGCGTTCAGGGCCTTTGACGACTGGTGGGAAAAGAAAGAGCGCTTAGCCAAGGTAGGTTATTAGAGCCCTCAGTTTGACTCATGTTAAAAATGACTATGACCAGAACTGTGACTACAGCAACAGTCTGTTCCACAGAAATAAGTCAGTGAACAGAGTTGGTTAATGAAAAATTCTGATACTGATATTTGTTTAAGATGAAAATTTATACTGTCTCTTATTTTTGTCTCTGTCATGTCACAAAGACAAGGACAAAATTCTGTCAGGTTTCACAATTTTTGACAGCTGTTAAAGTGAAATTGTAAAGATGAGTTGAATGGTTAAATACTCAAGCTTTACATTGGTTTTGCCTCGGTTTAATTTATTTTAGTGTTGATCTCCTCACCTGCTGCTCTTGAACTTGGCATAGGAGTAGTTTCTCAGTTTTTGTGCCCTTTTGTCTTGATTTGAACTAAAATTCAGTCACGAAACTCTTGTTTTGCCTCTTACAAACAGCTTTGTTCTGTTGTTTTTTTTTCTCCAGGCGTCTTTGACTCCAGTAAAGGGTGGGGAGGGGAAAGAGGAAGAAAGACCCAAACCCAAAGAAACTATGGGTTCAAGTCTGTTGGAGAACTGGAATAAGGGGGATGGACTGGGCTACGAGGGAATGGGTTTGGGCATCGGTCTGCGGGGAGCAATCCGTTTACCCTCCTTTAAGGTCAGCCTTCACACGGTGATGAGGACGGAGGACGTTCACTTACTTTTCTAGTGGCACTTAGAGCATTGGCACTTAGAGCGTGATGCTTAATGGTTGCGTGTTGTGTTCAGGTGAAAAGGAAAGGCCCTCCTGAAACAGCAGCATCAGGGGACAACAAACGAGCCAGGCCTTCCACTCCAGTCGATGACGAGTTGGAGGATGAAGGTCAGTGTCTTTTATTGATAAAGCAGATAAAATACAAACCAATTGTATATGTATTCTATGGTATATGACTGTGAAAATGATATGTAATGTAATTATATATATATATATATATATATATATATATATATATATATATATATATATATATATATATATATATATATTCACAGCTATAGATGTTTGTATATTTAGAGCTTTATATATATTTATTTATTTATTTTTTTCTGTTGTATTGACCATTTCTTTCCTGCTGTTTTTTTTTAATTATTATACTTGGATGGAGTGACTGCAACCCCCAGTCATTTCCCCCTGGGATTAATAAAGTATTCTGATTCTGATTGGGTTTAATCTCCGTTAGACCGGGATCGAGACCGAGCTGAACTACCAACAGATAGTTCTAAAATGGACGGTGATGGTACGTCAGCCAAACGGCGACACTCCCGGCCCCTGGAACTGGACAGTGAAGGAGAGGAGGAGGTGGACACATCAGGGAAGGAGGAGGAGTCGCTGTCGGACAAAGAAGGAGAAGAACGCCAGCAGA
Source organism: Sphaeramia orbicularis (assembly GCF_902148855.1). Taxonomy (NCBI): domain Eukaryota; kingdom Metazoa; phylum Chordata; class Actinopteri; order Kurtiformes; family Apogonidae; genus Sphaeramia; species Sphaeramia orbicularis. The sequence continues at coordinate 72,081,102 of NC_043968.1, read as the reverse complement.
TAGAGGCTGTAGAGAGGCCGTCATCTGATAAAGTAAGTCTGGTTGATGAATGTTCATGATGTGCACTTCTGTTATGGCAAATTTGTGGAATCCTTTTGTGCATGTGAACATATTTTCATGTGTAACCTTTAGGAGAGTGTAGATGACAGTGATGAGGACAACGACAGAGACTCATCCAGTGTCAGTGCATCGTCAGATTCGTCTGATGAAGGTATTTCACATCAACACTTGGCTTTTTTTGTCCGTTTCCTGCTGCTGATCGTCACTTTGCTGTTTTTCAGAAGCAGAAAGTTCAGATTCTTCCAAGGTGAGCTCCGACTCCTCAGCCCAAAGCGAGGACTCCTCTGAATATGAGTTAAGCTCAGAAGAGGATGAGGATGAGGAGGAGGAGGAAGATGAGAAGGAAACAGAGGAGGTGGAGGATGACAGCAAAGGGGCAGTGACCTCCTCATCTTCATCTCCTTCCTCATCTTCATCTTCTGATGAAAATGAGGAGGGTGAGACAGAGACCAAAGAGGCCCCGAGTCCTCCTGCAGGACCAGTGGAAATCCAGGAGGAACCGAGTAGAGACGATCTGAAAAACAAGTCCAGACCTAGAAGTCGAAGTCCTGAAGACACAAAACCAGCATCACCGAAAGGTTCTCACCTCAGTCCTGCCCCTCATTCAACACATCGCATTAACTCTCACATATTGAAAGAAATAGCAACTTTTTCTTATCATAAATAAACCATTACAGCTATAATATGTAATATTTCAACACCAAAATGTCTAATACTGACATTATGTTACACACTTTATCCACTATATAAATAAATAAATATATATATATATATATATATATATAATATAATATATTTCACTTTTTGAACATGATTTAATGTTCATGTTTAATTATTTTATTAGAATATTAGAATTAAATGACCTCAATATTTGTTAAACTTAAATGTGTTGGTCTTTATGATGATACACAAGTCAGAAACTAAATAAATGTATGTCTTTGTCTTCTAGTTAAAGACCGAGATCTCAGCATTGACGGTCCCATTCCAGCTGCATCTGAACCTCGTGAGCCTGTTTCTAACCTTCGACCGCCCACGCCAACAGGTGGCGTCGCTGATGGTGACCACGAGACGACAGTCAAGGGTAAACCCGAGCCTCAGGAAGTAACCTGTCCCCCCCCTCGATTAACCACCCCCCACTCAAACACACCTGCTCCCAAATCCAGCTTGGCGTCTTTAACGCACCTCCCTCTTCCTCCTCACCTGGCAGTAGAAGGTCGTTCCCTCCTCCATTCCCCCCCTGGCTCCCTACCTGAACTCCCCCCACGGCCTCGGCTGCCCACAGACGAGGATGTCCCCCGTACACCGGGCAGGGACCTGATGGACCGGGCCCAGAGTCTGGGGAAGTCCCAGAGCACCGACACGGTGCCCGTCACCCCGGGCAGCGACGCCCCACTGACGGGCTCCAGTCTGTTACTGAGCTCCCCTCACGTTCCTGGAAGCCCCTTTTCCTACCCTGCCCAGTCCCCCATCCTGAGTGGGGGTGTGCCCCGTACCCCAGGCAGAGACTTAACCTTCACCCCTGTTTTCCCCGACCCCACAGCGGCAGGAGTGACCAGGAAGCCCTCCGCCGATGCCCTGAACGATCGGCCAGTGTTCAAGGAGCCGCCCACCAGTGCCTTGACGACCCCGGTCCCGTCGTCCGGCGCCGACCACGCTGCCGGAATCCCCGAACACCCAACCTCTGACCTCCAGGTCGACGCCCCAGTGCCCGCCGACTCTACACCAACAAAGAAGAAGGCGGGACGACCCAAAGCCAAGAAGGGTCCAGCCGTGTCTGAAGCCGAGGAGCTTTTGGAGGCGTCATCAGAGTCAGCGACACTGCCTCACGAAGCCGGTTTCGACCTGTCTCTGCAGGTGAGGCCCGCGACGTCCCCTGACCACCCGAGTCTGGACTTCAGAGAACCCCCCGCAGAGCCTCAGACCGTCCTCCCCCCAGCCGACACCTTCCTGCCCTTCGAAGACGACCAACCTGTGGCTGTGAAGCCGGTGCGGAGGACTCGCCGAGGCTGGGAGGAGCTTCTGCTGGGCAGTCTGTCTCCTGTGACCACGCCCCCCCGGCCATACTTCAGCCCGCGCTCAGACTTTGAGGAAATGACCATTCTGTATGATATCTGGAACGAGGGCATAGACGAGGAGGACATCCGGCTGCTGCAGATCACATACGACAAGATGCTTCAGCAGGACAACGGCAACGACTGGCTCAACGACACACTGTGGGTCAACCACCCTCATATCCTTTATTGTCCAATACCCAGCAGGCTTTGTGTTTGAGGTTGGGATGGGGGCAGGAAGAATGTCTCTAAACTGTGCGTGTGAATGTTTGAGGGTGGTCAGAGGGGATGTTGACGCCCCAGGGCAGCTGTGGCTACAAACGTAGTTTACCAACATCAGGGTGAGAATTTGAGAGTAAATGAATAATGGATCCATTGTACGTGTATATAAATCTAAGCCATTATTGTTATTATTATTAATAATAATAATAATAATAATAAATTTAATCGATCCAGTTCTGTAACGGTACTTCTGTTTTCAGATGAAAATTAACATTAACTTTTAAACTGTGACTGTAGTTACTTGCTATTTTTTAATTAAAAAAATGTATAATTAATATATAATTAATGTTATTTGGTAGGAGAGAACAACAGCGTTATTTAGACCTAATCATTATCAGAGGCTCAGATTTTATAATGATCGTGTGAAATAAATGCTATAAATTATGTAGTGTTCACTCAGTTTTCAGTATAAAAGTAAATGCAGGACTAGATGGATTGAAAATCACAGAAATGCATCACAAACAAAACAAGAATTAGTATGAAAAAAAAGCAAAACAATACACAAATTGACTTATTTTTCTATTTTTCTATCTCCAGTTTCATTAAGAAAACTGCTAATATCAGAGTTTATTGGTACTGTTTTCATTGTTCATCCTTAGTTTACAGTCAATTATTTATACATGTATATGTCAGTGATAGAGCTGTCACAGTAGTCAAGTTTAAGTTGACAATTATCAGACAAATAATTGGATTAATTGAATTATTTATAGTTGAATTATACAGCTGATAAAGAAGAACCATTTATTGGCATAGGATTATAAAATATATAACTTAAATAGTATCTGTTTTGTTAATAACAACTGATCATGGAAGCTGTGATATAACTTATACAAGTATACAAAACTCATTACTAAATTATTCACTCAATAAATAATGCACATAAATCATAGCAGTGCTCATGGTGATGAAATTAAAAAGATTCAAATGATTCTGTGGAACAATGTGGAAATTATAACAATCTATTATTCCTGCCTTTTTCCTCAAACCGTTTTAATACAGGTGAATGTAAATTATTATCAGGTTATGAAAAATAAGGATTATTTGAAATAACAACAGATTAGAATAGATCTTTTATTGTCATTGTTACAGGAACAATGAGAATCTGTTTAGTAGTTCTGTTTCTGTTAAGCAGACTGTATAAAAATATCACACAAAATACTGGAAAAAAACCTGAACATTTTTTTTAATTATTATTATTATTATATTATTTGTATTATATCCTGCTACATATAAAAAATAGAATCCAAATGTGACTCAGATGAGCCATTAAAGCCCAGATTTAAAAACTAAACTTTATAAAGCAGCAGTTCTTTGTACAACTAGAATACAATATTTGCATTTTACTGCAATTGATTTTGTTTTACATTCTTTGATTTATTCATTTAATCTACTTCTGAGTCTATTTTTTCTGTTTTTATATAGAATTTGCTTTTATTCCCTGAATGTTTGTTCTATTTATGTAAAGCACACTGAATTTAAACTGTCATGTGTTAAATAAACTTTCTACCTTCATGGGAGAGAAAGAATCAGGAAAAAGTTCGTGGGTTGAAAAGGCTTTTTGGTGAAATCAGTTGTTTTTCTAGTCTGTCAGTGCATCATACAGTGTAATTCAGTGTGTTTTGCTTAAAGCAACATCCAGACAAAAATAAAATAAAATGCTTCAATAGTAAAAGATGATGATGATAATAGTAAGAAAACTTATTAAAAAATGAATTAGTACAATACATTGATTCTTAGTGTTATTAAAAGAAACTCTAGTGTTCTGGAATTACAGTTCATTAACAAAGGAGCATGTTTTAGAACTAAATTACTGGTACTTAAAAAGAGAAGTAATTTAATGTGTGTACTGTATATTTTTTTTTTTTGGGGGGGGGGGGGGGGGGGGGGGGGTTGACATTTGTTTACTGGCAGTATTTGGTCTGTGTTGTCCAGACTAACGCCCCCTGGTGGTGGCTTTGAGCTCCATGTTTGAACAAAAGTACTCAGGGACGCTGAATCCAAGTGTTTGATTAATAACATGGATACAAAACATAGGACACGACAAATGTCATAATTTAATTCATTCATTTTCTGAATCTGTGAAAATTTTCAGGTTTTGTGGCTGTGATGTTTATCTCAGCCACCGATGGACAGGACTCAACATTTTATATCACAATAAATGGTTTTATATCTTTGGAGGTAATTTAGTTTACGCTGTCATCTACACTTACAGAATGTTTGACTTCTTATTCATTTAAATTGACTCTTATTAGGTTAAATATATTTATCATTAAATTTGTTCTGCCTGTACATTTCTGAAATATTTATCATGTTCTGACCATGAATAATCTTTATAAATCATTTTGTTAGCCTCATGGCATAATTGCCTAAGTCATACACTATATAGACAAAAGTTTTGGGACACATTGAATTCAGATGTTTCTTTTCTAGCGGGTCTGGAATAAAAAACAATAATGACAAATATAGTTTTACATAGTGATAAATACATTATTATTATTGATGTTTATATCTCAAATCATCATGAACAGGACATCTTACAGCTGTAGACATGATGTGTCCCAATATTTTTGTCCATATAGTTTATAAACATCAATATTTCCTTAAAGTTTAATAGGAGATTTCTCTTCCTAAGTAAGATGTGAAGAAAATTGATGGGTAGTTGTGGTACAAAATTATTATTTACATTCAGAGCACGACAAATATTTTAGAAATTTAGAGGTAGAACATTTAAAATCATAGTCATGGATAAAATCAATCAATAAATCAGTGTTGAAAGAAATGAAGTAAAAACTACTTCTGAGGCATTTTGGAATCAAAGAAAATTTAAACTAAACTAACCAATGCAATGTAATGATATTTATCATAACATAAAACTATATTTTGTCATTTGTCATTATTGTTTTGTATCCCAGACCCTTGTTAGAAAAGAAACACCTGAATTCAACGTGTCCCAATACTTTTGTCCATATAGTGTATGACTTGGGCAATTATGCTATGAGGATAACAATAAGTAAATATCAGGATCATTTAACTCTTACAAAGGAAGAAAAAAAGTACCTTTAAAATTAAATGAAATATTGATTTGACATTTTTCAATTATGGACAGCTGACATGAACATGTGTGTCATGATACCATTTCAAATCAACAGGAATGTGAAATCCTCTCACATACATGTTCGATGTGCCCCAGTATTTTTGTCCATTTATTATGTTTTGAGCCGTAGAAGTGTTTTGCCCTTTCATTTGTTAAACCTATGAAGGTTTGTCCTTGACTCCTCTGAACCAACCAATGTCCCTGGAGTAAAGAAGAGAGAAAAGAGAAGAGACGACGGCATGAGGGATCACATGACTGGATGTGCACGAAGCGAAGGATATTATAAAATCGACAAGAAGGACAAGATTAAATACCTTCAGAGCACTCGGTTACAGTCTGAGGAGCCGCCGCTTGATACACAGGTGACTCTGATTCCACATGCAACATTATATGCGCAGTTCATGTAAATCTGTGTGTGACGCTGTGTTTTCTGTGTCCAGGGTATGAGTATTCCTGCTCAGGTCCCCGCCTCCACCAGAGCCGGGTCCGAACGGCGCTCAGAACAGCGCCGACTACTGTCGTCCTTTGCATGTGACAGCGACCTGCTCAAGTTCAACCAGCTCAAGGTGAACCGAACAGAACCACAACAAAAACAAACAAACCCAAAAAATAAATGAAACAAAACTGCATAAAGCAACAACAACAACAAAAAGAAACAAAAACACAAACAAAACAAAAAAATCCCCCCCCCCCCCCCACCCCCCCCCCGCAAAACACAAGACTGAACAAAATCCCCCCCAAAAATCAAACAAAATCACAAAAACTAAAATTAACTGAATACAACTGATCAAATCCACAGCAGATACAAACAAAAAACAAACAAAACACAAACAAAACAAACAAAAACATAAAGCCAAAAAAAAAAATTAAACTGAAGAAAACTGAAGGTCAATTTTATTTCTGTAGCACATTTACAACAATGCAAAGTTCCCAATGTGCTTTACAAGGATATAGATAAAAATACCAAGATATGATAAAACTAGTAAAAATATATCAGATAAGATTAACAGTATATATACAGAATATATACTAAAAGCAAGGCCACAACAAAAAACAAAGCCAAAAAAATGAACAAAACCAAAAATGACAAACAAAAAACAAACAAAACTGAACAAAACCCCCAAAATAATAAAATAAAAACACAAAAATACTAACAAAACCAAGAAATAACCCAACAAAACTGAAGAAAACAAAACACAAAAACAAGCAAAAGCAAAAAAAATGAACAAAACCAAAGACGACAAACCAAAAACAACATAATGTGCGTGCACTTGAAAACCTTCGGCCTGACTTATTAGGTGCACTACTGCCCCCAGTGGCCTGACTTATCAGTGCATGGCAAAGTTTTTGGACATACGAATGGGCGGACAGATGACCAACTGATGACAATACCCTGCGGCCAGTGTGGCCGAGGGAATAACTGAACAAAACTGAACAAAATCCCCTAAATCATCAGACAAAAATACAAAAATATTAACAAAACCAAAAAATAACCCAACAAAACTGAAGAAAACAAAAAACAAACAAAACTGAACAAAGCCAACAAACAATACCAAAAACCTCTCAAAACAAACAAAAACAAACCAAACCCATCTCAGATCCAGTGTGAATTTAGAAAAACAGAGGAGTCTTTAAGGCTGGATCTTATTACATCAATAACACATCATTTGATGCGGTTTCTTTTTGTTAAAATGTGTTTTTAATTGTATTCTTTCAGTTCCGTAAAAAGAAGATCCGGTTCTGTAAATCCCACATCCACGACTGGGGTTTGTTTGCCCTGGAGCCGATCGCAGCTGATGAGATGGTCATCGAGTACGTCGGACAGAACATCCGACAGGTCAGACCTCCTTCACTGCGTTACTTATGTCTTATCACTGAACACCTGATTGAGCTTCCACCAAATATGTTCTTTTGTGGACTTGTATTTACTAATGTTTCAGACATGAGGCTCATTCACCGTCTTAAATCCACCTGTATATTTAATGATGAATACCTTTATTAGGCTTTGACTGAGGTGCATATCCACATATCTACTTTATGATACAATACGAGATTCTCGTATATAAAGTTTACCGTATATTCAGTTTACATCCAGGTGGATTATGTGGATGTGGGTTTCTCCCTGTTTCCTGCTGCTTCTATGTGAAAAAACGTTTCCAGGTCAATGGACATTAAATGTAAAGTATTTGTATTTGTAAACAATGACTGCAGGTGATTGCTGACATGCGTGAGAAACGCTACGAAGAGGAGGGAATCGGTAGCAGTTACATGTTCCGTGTTGACCATGACACCATCATAGACGCCACCAAATGTGGCAACTTTGCCCGTTTCATCAACCACAGCTGTAACGTAAGACGACACTTACTTGTGTTTTACATTAAAGCTTCAGAACCACAGAACAGAATTTAAAATGAGTTCATATTGTAACGTTGCCTGTTTTTTTTTTGTTTTTTTTGTTTGTTTTTTTTTTGCTTTTAGCCCAACTGTTATGCAAAAGTCATCACAGTGGAATCCCAAAAGAAGATTGTGATCTACTCAAGACAACCCATCAACGTCAACGAGGAGATCACGTATGATTATAAGTTCCCCATTGAGGATGAGAAGATCCCCTGTTTATGCGGAGCAGAGAACTGTAGGGGAACGTTGAATTAAGACTATGTAGAGTAACGTCCCTGTCCCTGAAGTCTGGACCGTCTGCAGGCGTGCACGGATTCCACGATAAAACACCAGAAATGACCTGGACGTCTTTAATGACGGTGAACGCAGACGTCGACAGGATGGAGTTCAGATACATGTGCGGCATTTTTCACATATTGAACTCTAGATTGTTTACGATTTATGGTGCTCTCGAAATGAAAAAGCCTAGTTTTTTACGTCTGCCAGTGACAGACTTGACTTGCTGGTGCAGTGTTTCATGGCTGTGGTCAGTGTCGTACAGTATTTCATCACGGTTCCTTCCACGTATCGTCCTGGTTTGTGCACATTTGCGTTTCTCTCAGTTCGTCTCATAAGCTTTACCTCCACCACAGGTACAAAACCAACACATACTCACATGTTTTAGCTGCTTTTTCTAACACTGCTGAGACGCACAAACTCACCAGGAAAACGACTCTGTTTGGGAGAAGGCGTGATCTGCGTCCCAAAACGCTAAAAAACGCCGAAAAAACATCAAAACCATGGCCCGGTTGGCGCCAAGGACTGAAATCCTGCTCTCTTTCCCCTACCTCTGCACCATTTTCCTGGAAATGATAGAAATCATACTGATTAAGCGACAAAAAATTCAACTCCTGCCACTAATCTGGAATATGTGATTACCTTTGACCAGCCAACAGTGGATCATGCTGCTTCCTCTTAGTTTATGCAAAGTTAAAAGACGTGCAACAATTTGTATTAATCATATTCCAGTGTTTTTCAGTTTGGTTTAGTTTCTTGCTTGTTTCTTCAACGACACTATATTTGTGAGTGAATGAGTATGTATCAGCCTTTGTTGGTGTCTGTGAATATAAGCACATCGCCCCCTGCAGGCCGCCGTGCAGAAGGCCAACCAATTATTTAGAGCAAGAAAATGAACATTTAATCAGTTCCCGTCTACATTCACCCGTCAGAATCAGACAATATTTGCAATCCAGGTTTATTCCAGATCTCCAGTTTCTGTAGAATTGGAACAAGACCATGAATTCTTAGTCATTTTAAGTGCCATATGGATCTGTAACTGTCTTCGTTTAAGTCTGTTTTGGGGGCTGTGCGGAGGTCCTGTTGGTCCTGTATTCACTTTATTTTCCTCTTCACTGCTCCACTTCGTCGTTTTCATCCACCAGTGTTTGTTTCCTGTGTCTCCTCATCTTAGGCTGCACACTTCTGTCATTCTTTCAAGCTTAAGATGATTTTTTTTTTTTTAATTGCTTATGCACTTGCGAGGCTTTCTCCTTCACATCCTGTCTCGCCACTCAGTCACCCCCATAAACCTACCTAACCCCCCCCCCCAACAGACCAAGTCGTTGCTCTTCATTCAGTTGGTTTGAATATGGAGATTTTCTTGTTTTTTTGTGTTTATATTGTAAATGATAACTTGTACAGAAGATCTAAAGGTTTTTATCTTCAGAGGTTAGTACTTTTAAGATGTATCATTCTCTTTTTTTAACAAAAGACTGAGTATTTAAAATATTTTCAGGGATATGTGAAAGGAAGGTCTGAGGGTTTAAAGAGTAGTCTATTTAAAGCTAAAGGTCCACTGTGTACAGGAAAAGTCTCCACCTCCCTTTGTAAGATTGTTTCTTGTAGAAACGTCTTCATTTTCTGCCCATCTGCTTTACAATCCTAAAGAGTGTAAATAGTCCAACTGTGAATACGATACAGATGCTACATGAAAACAGCTCAGCGGAGACGATCTATGGAACATGATGTGCTGAGAGTTGAGCTGGTAGCAGCAGATTCAGCTTGTGTCAAGCTTTGTGTTTTGTATTTTCTGTTGTAAATTCTATGAAAAGTTGTTTGCCGTGTGGAAAAAAAAGCAAAAAGGTGAGGAATGGGCATGAGAGGAGGACTGGACCCTCGGCCCATTTCTCATGTCTATTTATTACACAACAAATGTATGAATGGAAGAATGGAAATAAAGCAATTTTGCATACATCTATAAACAGTTATGGATGTTTTTTTTTTTTTATCAGACGTACGAGAGGATGATGTCAGTGCAGTGACTGAACTAATCAGTTGATTTCCACATTTTCACTGATGTAGAGTTTCAACCGATGAAACCTCAAGTCATGTGACCTCCCGTTCAGTGGTCATGTGATCCACTGTCCTGTGGTCATGTGACCTACTCCTCAGTGGTCATGTGAGCTGCTGTTCTGTGGTCATTAACATTAGAACAAACACGGCCTTTAGCTTGTGCTGCAGATCCTTTTCACACCACTGAGTATAAACCTGTATTTGTTCAACACATCAGGTTCAATAACGTCCCATTATGTGGTTTCATGTCGATCTCCCAGGTCCAGGTTCCAAAGTGAGCAGGGCTTTAAACCCAACAACAATCATAAACTCAATGTAGGGACAGAGAGGTCTTCAGACTACTGGGAGAGTTCATCCTCTCAAATTAGCTACAAGTTTTTTTTTAATCAACTATAACCTTTTTTCTCCTCAAAGTAAAAGTCGTAGCAACACGAAATGATTGCACTGAAAATCAGAGTTCGGTAAAAGAACAGAAAAATGATGATCAAATGTCTAAATGAACAAATATTCCATTCTGGATATTGATGATACCATTATGTATTTGTAACTAATACTGATAATATGCAGCGGTGATAATACAGTACTTCATACACAGACACTAGTTCAGTTTCTAACTATACATAGTTTGGTGAAGTGTTTTTTTAATGTAAAATGACCTGTTATAATGAGGCTGTTTATAGTTGTTTAAAATGTGGTGGTGGTGTTGGGTGTGTTCAGGTTAAAGTCGACTGTATTTGAGTCTGTGTCAGTGTGAACCACGGTGACAGAACATGGACAGTGTTTAGACACTGAGTCCTCTGTGTCCCAGTCGGTGACAGAAGGAGGATGGTGGGAAACAAACACAAACACACCCTCCTGAACAGCTGATGGGATTGGTCGACTGTTATCAACGCTGACGTTCGTCTTTCCTGTTCATCTGCTCATTTTTATCTGACGTGCACTTTTTATTCACTCATGATAGTATTTATGAAAACACACAATCTGAGGCAATGACATGAAGACGTGGATGTGGTAAAATGTCCACGTACCAGTCCGTGTCATACTCAGGGTCTTTACGGTTCTTCAACATTTCAATATCTTAACCCATAAAGACCCAGTACTACTTTTGTGACAGTTCCCAAGTGAATTTTTCTCATTATTTAACCTTTTTTAAGTGATTTACCACCATTTATCATGATATTATCCTCTGTATTTTGCATTTTTTAGTGGAAATCAGGTATTTTCCTATATTTAATTTACTGATCATGTAGATCATGAATGTCAAACTCATTTTAGTTCAGTTCCACATTCAGCCTAATATGATCTCAAATCGACCAGACCAGTAAAATAATAACAGTGAAAAAAGTAAAATTACATTGTGAAAATGTGTACATCTACAAGCAAAAGGGGAAAAAAGAACTGAGGCATGATGTTCATTTTTCTTGACAAATTTAAGGTTGTTCATGTTATTCACATTTTTAAAGGAAATTTTCTAGATGTAAACATTTTCATAATATAATTTTACTGTTTTCACTCTAAAACTCAGAGAAAACTTTGGAGTTGACATTATGTATAAGCAGGGGTGTCAAACTCATGTTAGTTCAGGGGCCACATACAGCCCAATATGACCTGAAGTGGGCCGGATCATTAAAATAATAACATAATAATATATAAACAGTATCAATTTCAAAATTTGTATGTCTAAGTTCTTTATTTTAGAGTGAAAAAAGTAAAATTATATTATCAAAATGTTTACATCTACAAACTATCCTTTGAAAAAACCTGAAAAACATGAACAACCATGAACGAAATTAAATTTATTATAAGGAAAAAAAGTGCAATTTTAACAATTTATGCTGTTATTTGTCCTCAGCTTCTCATTTTCACATGTTCATTACAACGTACAGTGGATCTACAAATACACAAAACATTTAATAACAGGCAGAATATTGGTACAATTACACTTAATTCTCTGAAGACATTTCAGGTTGTTCATATTTGTTCAGGTTGTTTACATTTTTTGTAAAAGGCTAGTCTGTAAATGTAAACATTTTGTGTAATTTAACTTTTTTTTGACAGTAAAACAAAGAGAAAAATTTGGGGTTTTCATTATTTATAGTTTGTTATGATAGTATTTTGGTCTGACCCACTATGAATTGAACTGACCTAAAATTATTTTAACATCCTTGATTGTTAATGTCTTCAGTGTCATTTTTGTATTTCACCAATTCATCCCGCGGGCCGGACTGGACCCTTTAGCGGGCCAATTTTGGCCCCTGGGCCGCATGTTTGAGACCCCTGATGTATAGGTTATTTTATGTTATTGTATTGGTTTTAACATTACTGACTGTGAATATCTTCAGTGAAATTTTTGCACTTTGCACAAATTCATCCCAAATTCATCCCACCGGGCCGGATTGGACCCTTTGGCGGGCTGGTTTTGGCACCTGTGATGTAGATGTTCATATAAACTCAGATTAAAGTTGAGGGTTATTTTGTCAGAAATAGAGAGAACTGAAGAAAAAGTTACTTTTTTCAGCAAAGAAATGAATAACTGAACATAAACCCAGTGTGTCCGTCCACTGTCATTGATCCAACTCCATGGGTTTTACTGGTGAATCAATGTTGTAGAAGATGACAGTGTTTCTATGGTAACTATGGAGCCTCTGAGCATCCAAATGGGTCATATCTGATAACCATGAAAAGATGACAAAACTGTGTTTTACGCCAATTATTTACATGTGTTGATAGGACTAGTGGATCAGAGGTTAGTAAACATTTTAGATCAGTAGATGTTTTTTGGTCAGTGGTGGATGTTTGGCTCTGTATGGGTTAATATTATCTAAACCATTAAGACGTAGGCTAATTCTACTGTCCCAAAGGCATGGAAATAAGGTAAAAAAAAAAAAAAGGAAAATCACATTTATTTGAGAAATATGAATATTTATTGTCAAAACAAGAGAACTATGTGACCAGAATTGCAAACTAAATTAGTCAAATTAATTTAGTCATTTAATCAAAGTTTTAGTTGACATTTTTCTTGTTGTTTCCATTAAGGCTTCTCTTAATGCTTGAACATTACATTTATGTTAAGGTTCATGACACATGTGCAAAGAAATAATAACCCAGACAGTCGCAGAAAGTTTTCCATGGCGTTTTTTTTTTTTTTTTTGCAAAACAAATTTTAACTGTTAGAATGCAGGTTTGACTAAATTCATCAGAACATAATGTGTTCGTCTGTTTCTGACACATTCACTATTTAGTATGTTAGTTTTTTTTCCCATTGACTGTATTTGTTGGCCCCTTTAACAGCAAAATGAAAAATAAAAGAAAATAATCCTGCAGCAACAGAAAGAAAGTTATGGAACATTTAGTGACACATTTCAGTTCTATTCTTCACAGTTTTTCTATACCTGTTCTCTGCTAAAACAACTATAACTATACATAGATGAAAATTCTACAATTCTCAGCTGTAATTTAAAAAAAAACAAAGACTTTTCCTAAATGAATGAGCTACAGTGTTTCATATTTGAGTCTAAATGTAGTTGTAATTGTCACAACCAAATGTCCCCAGTAGAAGGATTAGAAACAGAAACAGGGTTTTTGTGGACCTGGGAGGGGGGCTTCCTCCCCCGCTGAGGACCCTGGCGTCTTTGGATGCGGCGATGATGCGGCTGAACGTGGGGTGGACGTGTCTGAAGTTGTTCTGCAGCGGTGTCACCTGTTCTGCATCCTCCTCTGTGGAAAAAACCTGCGACGTGAACTGAGCGAGCTGAGGAGGAAATAAACCACAGCGTCAGTGGGTTCCATTAGCTGATACTAAAACTAAAACATGAATAATTAACCCATAAAGACCCAAACCTCCACTGGAGACCAAAATCATTCACTTATATAAAATGTTTAATACTTGTGGATCCATTAATCCAATCAATACATGTAAATAATTGGTGTAAAATACAGTTTGTCATCTTTTCATGCTCATCAGATATGATCCATTTGGACGTTCAGAGGCTTCATAGTTGCCATGGAAACACTGTCATCTTCTACAACACATGTGTCAAACATGCGGCCTGGGGGCCAAATCTGGCCCACCAAAGGGTCCAATCTGGCCCCTGGGTTGAATTTGTGACATACAAAAATAACACTAAGATATTAATCACTTTAGTTCAAGTTCCACATTTAATCTCAAGTGGGTCGGATCAGTAAAATATTCTCAGAATAACCTATAAATACTCACAACTCCAAATTTTTGTCTTAGTAACTGTAAAAATTTTCATGTCATTTTACTGTATTTGTATGTATCTTGTATGTATGTATCTTTATTTAGGACAGTGCACATTAATGAACACATTTATACATTCCATTTCAGTATTAACATGTAAATATGTCGGAATTAGCGCTAATGCTAATTTTCATCCGCAGTCCCCACATAATAAATAACAGCGATCCGTGCAATACAAAACAAAACAACACAGTATAATAAGTGCAGTACAGAGTAAGTACATTGCAAAACACTATAGTTCAATACACTACAAAATAGTACATATCAAGAACTAAAATAAACATTTACTACTTAAAAGACAATACACTACGTGTCAGAGATTAAAATAAACATTTTATTTCCATTAAAACAAACTACCATTTCACAAAAACGTGAATAACCTGAACAAATATGAACATTTTGAAATGTCTGAAGTGCAAGTTTTCCCATATTCTGCCTGTTATTAAATGTTTTGTGTATTTGTAGATCCACTGTGATCTATAAGTTGTAATTTACATGTGTAAATGATAAACTGAGACATAATATCGTTAAAATTGCACTTAGTTTTCTTAAGAAATTTCAGTTTGTTCATGATATTCACATTATTTTAAGGATAGTTGATAGATGTAAACATTTTGATCGGATAATTTTACTTTTTTCGCTCTAAAACATAGAGGAAAGTTTGGAGTTGACATTATTTATATATTATTGTGTTATTATTTTACAGGTCCGGCTCACTTCAGATCAAATTTGGCTTAATGTGGCCCCCGAACTAACATGAGTTTGACACCCCTGTTCTACAACATTGATTCACCAGTAAAACCCATAAAATTGGATCAATGACAGTGGATGCACACACTTATTTTATGTTCAGTTAACCCTTTATCGGGCAAGTGACTATTTTTGGTCATTTCCACATGCATTACAAGACAGTGAAAGCAACAGTTCCAGTGAGGACAGTGAAGCTACAGTCTCAGGTCCAGTGTGGTCTCCAGAGTCTGTAAGGTCCACCTCTGCATGAACAGTGAGTGGACCTGCTTTGTTCGGTACCATGAAGTAATGGTACTAATGTAAGGAATGATGTTCAGAGGGATCATGTGGATGTGGACAGGGGTCTGGATCAGCACGCATGTTGGTCTAATGCTCTAAAAGTGATGTTCTAATGTTCTAAAATACATGTTCCTTTCACTTTACATGTGTTTTTCTTGTATTTTTTATATATACTTATTGGAGTTTTATTTTTTTAGCCACTTATTGGTAAGGAACCAAATATGGTAACTCCATTAACCTTGATTTTCCAAAACACAATAAAAAAAAATTTCAAAAATTTCACAAAACTAATAAAGTCTTGTTAGGTCATCCAATAACACACTGAGGTTAAAATTTTGAATTTCAAAGTATTTCTATGAGTGCACTATAAAGAGTTAATGATATATTTTGCAGAAAAAATTGATCTTTTTCTTCATTTTTCTCTGTTTTTGATATAACCTTCAACTTTAATCTGATCTTTAGTGAACATCTACATCATGGGTCTCAAACTCATTTTCTATTACGGGCCACATTCAGCCTGATTTGATCTGCAGTGGGCCGGACCAGTAAAATAATAACATAATAACCGATAAATTATGACAACTCCAATTTTTTGTCTTTGTTTTAGTGTAAAGAAAAAAACATTAAATTATGAAAATACTTACTTTTATAAACTATCCAAACAAAAAAGATGTGAATAACCTGAAAAAAAAAAAAGAAATTTCTTAAGAAAAATAAGTGCAGTTTTAACAATATTCTGCCTCAACTTATCATTTCTACATGTGCATTATGGAGCGGATCTACAAAGACACTAAACACTGATTAACAGGCAGAAAAATTGTTAAAATTGTGCTTAATTTTCTTTAGACATTTCAGGTTGTTCGTTTTTGTTCAGGTTATTCACATTTTATTGTTACAGGATAGTTTGTAAATGTAAATATTTTCATAATTTAATGTTATTTTTTGCACTAAAACAAAGAAAAAATTTTGAAGTTGTTAATTTGAAATTTTTTGCTTAATTCAAGATTTTTTGCTAAATTTAAGATTTTTTTTTTTTTTGCTTAATTCAAGTTTTGTTGTTGGCTTAATTTAAGATTATTTTTTTTTGCTTAATTCAATTTTTTTTCCTTAATTCAACCAATTTTTTTTTTTTTGCTTAATTCAATTCAAGACTGTGGAATTTTCGCACTTTGCAAATTCATCCCACGGGCCAGATTGGAACCTTTGGCGGGCCGCATTTGGCCCCCGGACCGCATGTTTGAGACCCCTGATCTACATAATGAGTACATTAGATATAGGAAAATACTTGAATTTCACCTAGAAATACAGAACACAGAACATAAAATTAGAGTAAATGCTGATAAATCCCTTAATAAAAGTTAAAAATAGTGAAAAATTCATTTGGGATCTGACATAAAATAGCACTGGGTCTTTATGGGTTAACCATCAGTCACCATCAACCTACCTGAGACCATGATATGTAGATGGGGACTTCATACAGCGTCCATACAACGGCCTGAGAACACGGGGGGGTGGTGAGGCTGCCGTAGTATCGATAATACTGACTCAGGTTGTGTGTTGGCAAAAAGCTCATCAGTGGAAATGGCTTCATTTTAATAGTTTGGCCTTTGGGAAAAAAGAAAAAGCCTTTATTTAAAACTGTTGAAGAACATAAATCAGGAGCATGACAATGGGGGTTTTGGGGGAGGGGGGGGTCTGACCTTTATAAGCAACGGAGGAAAGTTTTTGTGAAATGTGTCCAAAGTGAACATTGTCTGCATAAACAACCTGAAAAAAACACATAGTTAGCTCCTGTTTGCATTCAGTCAGGGGTGTCAAACATACAGCCCGGGGGTCAAATGCGGTGCGCCAAAGGGTCCAGTTTGGCCCCTGGGATGTTTTTCCCAAGTGCAAAAATTCCAGTCTTGAATTTAATTAAGCAAAAAAAAGTTTAGCTTGAATTAAGGAAAAAATCTTGAATTAAGCCAAAACAACAAACAAACACACAAAAATCTTCAATTAAGAAAAAAAAATCTTTAATTGAGCCAAAAAAAATTCTCAAATTTAGCAAAAAAATCTTGAATTAAGCCAGAAAAATCTTGAATTAAGTAAAAAAAAAATCTTGAATTAAGCAAAAAAAAAAAAAATCTTCAATCAAGTAAAAAAAATCTTTAAATAAGCCAAAAAAAAAAAAAAAAAAAAATCTTCAGTTAAGTAAAAAAAAAATCTTGAATTAAGCCAAAAAATCTTCAAGTAAAAAAAACTTACATTAAGCCAAAAAAAAATTCTTCAATTAAGTAAAAAAAATCTTCAATTAAGCCAAAAAATCTCAAATTTAGCAAAAAATCTTGAATTAAGCCAAAAAAAATCTTCAGTTAAGCAAAAAAAATCTTCAATTAAGCCAAACAAAATCTAAAATTAACAACTTAATTTTTCTTTGTTTTAGTGCAAAAAATAACATTAGATTATGAAAATATTTACATTTACAAACTGTCCTGTAACAATAAAATGTGAATAACCTGAACAAATATGAACAACTTGAAATGTCTAAAGAAAATGAAGCACAATTTTAACAATTTTTCTGCCTGTTCCTCAGTGTTTAGTGTCTTTGTAGATCTGATCCATAATGCACATGGAGAAATGATAAGTTGAGGAATAATATTGTTAAAATTGCACTAAATTTTCTTATGTTTTTTGATTTAAATTTCAGTTTGTTTGTTTTTTTTGGGATAGTTTATAAAAGCAAGTATTTTCATAATTTAATGTTTTGGGGTTTTTTTTACACTAAAACAAAGACAAACATTTGGAGTTGTCATTATTTATAGGTTACTCTGTTATTATTTTTCTGGTTCGGCCCACTGCAGATCAAATTTAGCTGAATATGGCCCCTGAACTAAAATGAGTTTGACACCCCTGCATTAAATGAAGAATGTGGTTTTTAAAAAATGAAAACTTCTTTTCTACTGACATCTATGAAGAATCCGAGGACAGCGAGGCCCGTGGGATCAGCCAAAGCCGCCGTCAGGTTGGGGTGGATGGACTTCATGTTGACGATGTGCATCTGCAAATCAAAGGTCCAGAGAGTTTAAGGGAAGGCTGAACTGAACCGACGGATGGAAACACCAGTCTGGACCAGAACACAGCTGTTTACTGACCGTACTGTACCTCCATCGGGTATCGGCGCCCGTCCACCGTGTGTTCTGACCCGTTGGACGCCGGGCTCCCCCAGTGGAAGTGCAGCTGGACGGTGTGGTAAAGCCCTGGGAGACCCCCGCCGCTCACCGACATCCCACCACCAACGTGCAGCACCACTACCAGTAAACACAGCCCTGATATCACCAGCGCTAACACTCATCCAACAGACCCGTACCTGCAGACGACTCACCTGAGTGTCCGTCGTTTTCCAGGGTCCAGGGTCCTGTTTGAGCCACATCAAAGCCCTTCAGGTGTAAAGACCCCAGGGACTGGTTCCTGCTCATCTGGTGGTCCAGGTTGATCGGAGAGTGATGTTGTTCAAGTAACGGATGACACGATTCAAAGTTGTCTCCCCAAGCATACGGATCTAAGACCATCAGACCACGACAGAAGATGATCCATCATATATGAAAAAACATCGCAGAAGATGAACCATCACATAAGACGAACCACAACATAAGACGAACCATGACATAAAACGAACCATCATATATGAAAAAACATTGCAGAAGATGAACCACACCATAAGACGAACCATGACATAAAACGAACTATCATATAAGAAAAAACATCGCAGAAGATGAACCACACCAAAAGATGAACCATCATATTGTCGGCTTCCTGATAAAAACCTGCTAAGTGACATTTTTGGTTGGGAATAAAAACCTGCTATCTCTCCTATTATAGCTTCAAATTTCAGTCTTCTGTGAAAGTTGTTTACATTCCATCATAAGTACCAACATTAAAGGAACAGATATTTTTTGTCATATTTAACAGTTTCCTGTAATATAAACAGTTTTTTGTTTCTCCTGTAAAATTTGCCAAAAGTTACATAGCATGTTTTATCATGAAGCTGACGATATAAGAAAAAACATTGCAGAAGATGAATCATTGCAGAAGATGAACCACAACATAAGATGAACGGTTCCAAAGCTTTACTTCAGTCTATGTACTCATGTCCTGGATAAATGTCAGTCAGGTCCAACAGAAATAATTCTGCTGCTTTGACCTGAGTTTCCAGTGACATTATGAAAGCAGCTGACTGGTTCGGCTCTACGGTTCTGGTTTTATTGGACTGTCTTCTGCCTTTAATACTGTTGATCATGGTACTATGACAAACAGAACTAGGGTTGTCCGGTTCGGTCTAAAAATGGTTGGATTCTTATCGCAGTGAAAGAGGTTTTAATGTGTTTGTGAATCAGATTTTCTCTGACACAGCCCACCTGACGTGTGGTACCGCAGGGCTCGGTTCTAGGGCCAGTTCTGTTTCTATTGTACATTCTTTGTCTGGGGCAGATAATCAGCCTCTATATGCAGATGATATCCAGCTGTTACATAAACTGTCCTTCATCGGCTGTGACCATCAGTGGCTAAGAGATCATTTTCTTCAACTTGACTCAGACAAGACAGACTTTGATTAATACTCTGGAAAATTGGATCCTCCTCATGAGGCATCACATGGGAATCCTGGTCCAGTCCAGTCCAGTCTTCAGAATCCTACTTGTTCACTAGTACCACACTGTGAAAAACACCACTACTAATGCAAGTTTTGCATTAGTCGTGTGATTAGTCAAAGGAACCTTTGTGGACTTGTCAGTGTTTCACTATTGTTTGCGTATTTTTACCTCTGCCAAGGAGGTTATGTTTTTGCCAGGGTTTGTTTGTTTGTTTGTTGGTTAGTTAGCAACATAACTGAAAAAGTTATGGACGGATTTTGATGAAATCTTCAGGAAATGTCCGAAATGGGATGAGTAACAAATGATTAGATTTTGAGAATGATCTGGATTACTGTCTGGATTCAGGAATTTTTAAAAGGATTCTTTATCATTGGGAGATGGGGATATTTTCAACATATGTATGTGTCAGAGTGCTTGGTAAAAAGATACAAAATAAGTTCCGAACTGGTTCTACAAGATATTAAAGATTGATCTGGATCCTCACAAAATTCTGGATACCATGATCCAGAACAGGAAAAAATAGTGGAGTTTTGGAATTTTCATCCTAACAAGGGAACAAATTATGGTATTGGCATGCAACAAACCCCAAAATATAGCCATGACAGTGTGAAATCTGAAGTGTGCCAACAGATTTGTTTTCAACAACTATGGAGGTAGATCCAGGAGAAAACTGCCATTTCTGAAAAAGTGATTTTCGTCAGGTATTATTTTTAGTAGATCACAGCATGGGAGACTGAGCTGTCCTGGCGTAGGTCTGCGCTCTCTGAGTGCTTTTCTAGTTTTCATTTTACTGTTGCATTGATGTGTATGTTGTATTTTATGGCTGTATTATAAACAGATGGATACTTGAATCTACAGCAAGCATGCATCAACTAAAAAAAAAAAAAAAAAAACAGTCCAGTTTTCAGTCGTCTGAAAAAATGTCATATTTACAACCTTCAACTTGTGTTAATATTTCTATTTGATCATTAATAGATTCTAATTTTGCAGAACGTTTCTGACCAAATCATCACAGTTTCAATGGAATTATATAATTCTAGTGTGTTTTGTAATGAAAACGATCACTTACCACAATGTGGCTCATTGTAGCAGTAGTCTTCTACAATATAAAAAAGGACACATATGATCAAGCACAGTTTCTCTTTGCTTTTATGCGACTTATTTGAATCTGTTGAATATGACAAGAGCCTCACCTGAGTCAACTTTCCAAATAACCAGTATGAGTATCGCAGCAGTCCAGATCATTGTAGATCCACAGTTTGGGTCGAGTCCTGAACAGGTGTTAAATCTGAGGTAGAATGAAGACCAGCGTCGACCTGCAGCTTAAATACAAACCGAGGGGAAAGCTGGGCTTATTCTGATCAGTGAACCCTGTCATTACCAGTCTAGTGGTCTTTTCCCATCAACAGGCTCATTGATGCAGGGACAGCTTCACCCCCCCACCCCCAACCTGCAGTATAGATGCCCAATGACTAGTAACAAGACCCATTCATCTGATGGGAAAGTCAGAGGATGTGAACCACAGAGTCAGAAGGTAAAGAAAAGATGAAACCAACAGAACACAACTGAAAGAGCAAATGATGCAACAGTTTTCAAAATAATCCTTGATTCTGTTCATACTAGGGATGTAACGATTACCGGTATAATGATAAACCGTGGTAAAATTGCAGACGGTTAGTATTACTGTTTAAATTCTAATTATGATAACCGTGTTTGATTACTGCACTTTTTTGGAGAAAACACCTATGTAAAGATCTGCTTTAATGTCAAATATTTGAGTATAGTTTTAATTTATTACAATTTTAATTTTATATACCTAATATTTGGAACCAATATTCACTTTAAAGTCTTTGAAAAGGTTCATTAAGCATCTGTGTGTTATTTATTCAATAAATTATATACATTTTTTAAATCGGATTTTATATATTTTTTGTGTGTTTTCTGGCCTTTTATGTTGATATACAGGGTGTCCCATAAGTCTCCATACATAGGAGACATAATACATATGGTTCTAATGTGTATTTCTATATATTTCTTCTTTATAGTTCTTCAGCAGTGGAGGACACGCATTGAAATGTGTTCCCGACAAAATGGCAGTCATATAGAGCATATTATATAAATAAAAATGGTTTATGTCAAGAAACGTTTATTTTTCCTATGTATGGAGACTTATGGGACACCCTGTAGTAGGTTAAAGTGAAAAAATAATAGACAGATGAGCTAGATGAAGTTGTGCTGAAAAAAAAGATCCCAAACATGGGTATAGTAAACATTTGTTTATATAGTATATAAAGGCAAAATCAAAAGGACTGAAAAACGGCCAAAATAGGCTCAGACCACTAAGGGTTAATACTTGAATATTTCTGCAACAGAAAGTACATTGAGCCAATTATTTGATTTGGTTTTTTTGTTGTTGTTGTTGTTGTTTTTTTTTCAAAATACAACTTGGTTAAATTATTTCAGTGTGTGTATAAGTACTTTTTGAACATTTTGAGCACAATTTCAACAATATTGCGATAATAATGATAACCATGATAATTTTGGTCACAATAACCATGATATGAAATTTTCATATCATTACATCCCTATTTCATACTAGGGAAAAAAAAGTCAACTTGTCATTGTGTCTAAATGTATGTTATTGTGAGATGTCCATGTCGGATAAATGAAGTCAGTACAGTCCAGAAACAGACTTTGGAGACAAATCTACAAGTGTCCTTCCACTACAGAGAAGACCTAATTCAAATAATGTTAAATATGGTGATGGTACATACAGCAGTTCAGTTCAAAGTGGTTCACAGACTGCGTTGGTCTAAAGTGAAGTTGACAAAATTAAATCGGACTTGAATCCTACTTGTGATCGTTGTGAAGCTGAACTGGCCACACTGTCTCATATGTTCTAATTTTGTTCAAAACTGAAAAACTTCTGTCAGTCTATATTTAAATTTCTTTCGGATGTAACAGGGTCTCATATTGAACCTGAGGCAACAATTGCAATATTTGGCATTACATCACATTCTTTTCACCAAAAATCTAATTGCCTTCACTGCTCTTCTAGCTCGTAGACTAATGCTACTAAAATGGAAAGATTAACAACCTCCAACATTTAAATCTTGGTTTCTGGATCTTTTGCATCACTTAACATTGGAAAAAAATCAGATATTCTAAAAGAGGATGTGCCAATAATTTTTTCAGTACCTGGCAACCTGTTCTGAATCACATAAGAGGTCGATCCCTCACTTATTCCACAGTAGTCTTATTAATACGAGTCTGTGACTAATATCTGTGTTCCTTATTTATTTATTTACTATTGTCAATTATTTACTTATTTTTTAATTTTAATTTTTTTTTGGTGCAACAGGGTGGGAATGTTCGTGGGTTTGGGTTAAAAAACAAAAAAAAACAATGACTGTATTATGCTTTTCAGTGACTAGATATGTAATAAAAACACTTTGAACAAAAAAATATGGTGATCATTATAACAGCAGTAAGATGGAATTCAGTTATCAGTGGTGAATTCACTATTAATATTAGAGACAGAGGTGAATCTACTGTTCTGTTTAAGCAGCTCTGTCACTTAAACTGTAATGAAGTTAATTGATTCACACAACTATGACCCGTGTATCTGTGTTTGTGCATTAGCGGAATCACATTTCTTTAAGTTTCCCATTAAACCAAATCGTATGTTTCCACTCCGAAGCTCGGTTTTCCTCGTCCGTCATGTAATAGATGATGTGATTCTGTCATTACTGAACAAAGCGTCTTTTCTTCATCAGGTTTCGCTGCTTCTGCTCGGCCACCGCTTCGTGCATCACTGAACTGAACTAGATCTTCTTTCTTAAAATACTTGAGAGTCTTTTGATCCTGTGAACTGGATTTCTTCACCAACCTGTTCGTGGCTGCAGGGTTTTCCCCGAGTCCAGCCTTAATCCTCCTGACATTTGGAGCAGATGGCGGAATTTCCACGACAACTCAAAGGCCTCAAACAGTAGCCAAATAACCTCAGTGATGTGGTTCATCATAAAGTTCATGAACACAACAGTCGTCCTTCATGGTGCAGTTTATTTGGCATTTGATTAGATGTACATCTACCTCAGAAAAACACACTTGATCCCTGTAAATTAAGCATCGTTTCAATTTAAAGGCTCCAAAATAAGACCAAAAAAAAAAAATGTAGCCATAGTATTTTACTTAACACTTACTAGTTCTGACACCACCATAGTTTAGAACAGAAACTACTGTGTAAATGCAGCTGTTTGCGCTGATGTTTTAATATGTACAGTCGACATGAGACGGAACAATTCCATCAAAAGAAACAACAGTATCAGCATGCCAAAAGATAAAACCATGCACCGTACGTCCAAAAAGAATGCGTTGAAATTAAAAAACTAAATCAAGAAAGCATCACATAAACGCACAAGTTTGTTTCCTTTTCATGACTTTGTTGGAGAATCCATGAACCCACTACAGTCAGTGTCAAATAAAATAACAGAAAAAAAAGGACCAAAAAAATCTAAAAATCAACACAAAAGTAAAAAAAAAAAAAAGCTTTAAACAAACAATACATTCAAACATATTCACAGACACACAGCTGTTGTTTTAATACTGTGAACATGGATTCAACTCAGGTTATTCACTGAAAAATGTGTCAAGAGTGTTTTCAGAACAGGAGTCGAACACGTTCACGCTGGAATTTACTCTTTTATTACAGTTTCCACTTCGATCCCACTGAAAAACAAAACAAAAAAACTAACAAAAAAATAGAAAACAAAACACAAGACCCATTAACACCAAATACAAAAGACTCACAGCTACAGTCAATAACACCATCATCACCGTCATCATCATCATCATCATCATCGTCATCATCACCGTCAGTAGCTGTACAAAAGCTGAAAATATGAGGTGTACCGCAAATCACACCAACAAATCAGGCATGAACAGGCAGCATTCAAATCTAAAAAAAAAAAAAAATCCCTAAAAAAAAACAGAAAAGAAAAAACCTGATTTTCAAATAATGAACGTGCAAAACATTGAGATTTAATTCACTAAATATAATTGATATTCCGTACAACTACCCTGCTATAAACTGAAAACATGAACAACAGGAGAACCTGACGGATTCAAGAACTCCATGGAAACAATCTCCAATAAACTGATTTCCTTTGTCATTTACTGACAGGTATCTTTCCTATGAAAAGCATCATCTCTTTCATTTACTAAGAAACAAGGAATTCAGACTGATTTTGTCACACAAAAAGAACCAAGATTACAATCAATATCAAACTCATGCTTAGCAGTACCACAACATTCTTAGATACATGATGCCTTGGATTAACCGTACCTGGTACAAACTCTTGCGCAGGTTTAATCAAACCTTTACGCAGGTTTAACCAAACCTTCACACGGGTTTAACCAAACTTTTACGCAAGTTTAACCAAAACCTTAACCTCTCACCAACTAATTATGTTTTGGTGCCAGTCCAGTATGCACTATAAACCTGGAAGACGACTTTCTGTATCGGATGAATATGAAACTGTGGCGACAGTAGGTTTTGCTTGGTTGCATGAGATAAAATAGAGATTTCGGACAAACTGCAACCACCAGCAGAACTAATGAGAACATTATTAGAAACCCATACAGATACAAAAAAACCCAAAAGCTGCACAAGGGACAAAAGCTGATCTTTCATTTTTTGTCTTGTGATGGACAGAAGTGATGGATAAGTAACAAATTCAAAGGGTGCAGACCTGAGGGGGCGGGGTATTTACATCAGGGCATTGGGACCAATCAGGTCAGATCTGAGATTCAGAAGTTTAGTCAAAGCTTAAAGTAAAAGTGCAGCCTTTAGCCTTAGTGTTGTGTTTTTCAGTCCTTTCTGTCCACTCCGATGCCAGTGTCTTAAACAGAGACAAAGTGAGCCTCCTCCTTTCACTGCATCGTCTAAATGAAAGCATCTGCTGCCCGTTGACGTGTCTGTACAAACTCCAAGTATCGTCCATGTCCAGATTTTTAGTCGTGGACTCAGCGTCGTCCTTTTGTGGTTCAGTAGACGGAGACAGCGTCCTCATGACCGTCCACCACGGACACCAATGTCCTGGATCCGCTGCAGTCTGTCCACAGGCCTATACCACAGTGCTGAGGGAGGAGCTGCAGTCTGCGGGCGTGGTGCTGGGGGCGTGGCCTTCTGTGGGTGTGTCTGGCCTTACCAGGAGGGTGCTGCTATCTATAGAGTCTTCCCTCTCATGGGAGGGCAGGGCCACGTCTGGAACGGCGCCGCAAGCGTTGGGAATACTGGTCTGTAGCCCCTCCCCTATGCCGTTCATCTGGCTCGTTACCATGGAAACCCCACTGTGTCCTGGAAATAGAAACAGGATATAGTTACAGCTTCAACATTGGATTTAACATAAAGGGGGCACTGCTGAGCAGACGGGGGTCCTACCGAGGTCCACGTAGAGCAGGCTGTCTGGATTGATGGAGGCTTCATACGGAGGGGGAGGGTCGTCAGGGTGCTGGATGTCTGGATATTTATAGGCCGCATACGGAGGGGGCGGCTCCTGGAAATGAAAAGCCCCTCCCTCTCCATCATCAGACAGATGCAGCGGGGTCAGACCGGTGCCAAAGGCGTCTGGGCCGTAGTCAAACCCTGGGACCCGCCTCCCAAGGTTAAAGTGGTGCACTGACAAAAGAGACACACAGCCGGTTAACAGCAGGTTAACAACAGTTTCACAAATTCAGCCTTGAAATAAAGCAGAAGCAGGGTTATTTTGACTTGGTCATTTCAGAATAACTGGTATAGTTTAGCATGTTCCGTTCTGTTTTACTGACTAACCAGTACTATTCTAACCACAGTTTGACAACACCGTGACTCTGAAATCCCTGATGCATGACCATGACAGTACAGTTTGGAATGATTCCTTCAGATGAAAATAAAGACAGTTACTTGTGGTTTAAAATGATCATTTATGACAATTTCAGAAATCTAGAGACAGATTCAACTGTGCGGTGTTTCTTTTATCTGTGTTTTGGACCAGAGACTGAAATACACAAATCCCTTCCTGTACTGTATACTGCAGTTCATTTTCACCTGTATTTGTTGATAAAGTGCCAAACCTACTGCTACAGGATGAGGTCTTTCCTGAACATTCCTTTATCGTAAATAATGACGATACCCGTCAAATCCTTAGTAGTTTTTGGAAGTTCAACTGGTTCTGTTCTAGAAAACGTCACACGATTATTAGAAAGACATTAATTGACCCTAGAATGCTCCAACCTTTTGTTGAATGTACTGCTGCCTGAGTGGAGGGAATAATTTATATTTACTCATGAATAACGTCAACCAGACAAAACATAGAGTCTGTTGTTTCCACTCTGTCCACAGTGTAATACCAGTGTTACTGTGGTACTGCTTCAGTTTTTTAATGAGCATTTTCAAAAATGTTTCAACTACATTCAATGGACAAAAGCTGTGAGATGCAGTGAATTCATGCAATTCATTGCTAACAAGTAGCTACAAAACAGTAATGACAAATGTCATCATTTTATATAGTGATAAATATTATTACAATATATTACATATTATTGTATCTCCAGGGTTAATTTTTACACACATTATCATCTAAAATGGTTATAATGAGTGTGTCTTTACTTAATTTTACTCAATGCTTAATTTTTTTTTTTATCAGTATGATTGTTTTAAATGTTATGCCTCTAGATTTCTGAAATTGTCATAAATGATCATTTTAAACCAAAAGTTTGTATTTTCATCTGAACAAATCATTCAAAACTCATGAGTCGTGATTCCTCGTCTCTATTAACTCGTTCACGGACTCGTCTGTTACAACAAGATAACGAACTGTAAAGAAGAGACCAAACGTCACTATTCTACTGTTATTTTATCTGTGATCTACAGCTGAAGCAGCACTCGACTCAGGAGGAAAACATATATGATGAACTGAAACTGAACATATGAGTTTATGTCTAAATAAAGGACATCTGAATATCACTGCAGTATTTTTTATTTGGAATTTTCCATAGTGTCCTAGTTATTTCTCCTTTGCGCTTGTACACTGGTTAATTTAACTATGCCTTTCAATAATAACAGGGTGGACTCCTAATTAATTAACTGTGTGTGAATGAACACAGGTTGCATACGTACAGTTTCCTCCAATCAGTGTTTCAATACGTTCACGTCTTCTCTGGCGGAGTCTGTGCACCATGAACAGGAGGAGAGAAAGGATGAGGAAGGACGAGATGCAGCTGATGATCAGTCTCATCCCACTGGCCATCGAATCGAACAGACTGTTTCCATCTGGGGGAAAAGGGACATATTCTACATTTAAAAACAGTCCAGACATGCTGTCCAATCTAAATACCTCTACTTTTAACGTACTGGTTGCAGTATTCTGTCATTACAGAGTTACACATCCAGAGGCTGCAGTGATTCATACCCTTTAGATTTGTAGGCAGCGCCACCTTGTGGAGCCTGAGCCTTGACTACTCTGTTCCATCAAAGACCATTGATTTCATGATGAATGGTGGAAATTATCTGCGTCACTGTAGCAACATGTTTAAGTATTGATCAGCCTTTTAATCACCAAGGTCAGTCGATCATACAAACCAAGTCAGTTTCAAGTCATTTGAATAAAAAGTAGAGAAGTTTGTTCAAATATGCAAGTATAAAATGACCAAAATGACCATAAATCAAATGCCAGACTTCCTGTTGGTATGAGGTTTTATGATCCAAAGCTTGTTGTAGGTGTAGGTGTGATACACATATGTAGGTAAACTCAACCTGGTTATGAGCAGTGGTCTCTGTTCAGCTAGTTTTTGAACTTTGAAAATCAACTAAAGATGAATGAGAACTTACAAACTCAAATTATTTGTCTGCCATTTCTTCTGTACAAATCAACTTTTGGGAATTTTGGTGAATGTTTAGGTCCCAAAATGTGAGGGAGAATAAAATACTTATCAGAATGAACGTATAGTGGAACCTCGTAGTATGAGTGCACCTTAGTACGAGAAATTCGATTTACAAGCAGAAGCTCTTGATGATTTTTGTCTTAAAATACTAACAGAAATCCGCAGTAGGAACAGGTGCAGCCTCCATGGGGGTCATTTCACCTTCAGGAGCACCAGCGTTCAGATGGAAGAGGAGATTAGGAAACTCCCCAACAAGGACTATTATGGACCTGTTATTTAGTTCAGTCATTTAGGGTGTGTTACTGCCCCTTTAAGAGATGCAGGTAAAGCATAACCATGTGCCAGACATGAGAACACACACACACAAATGGTGCAGCACAGTTAAAGTCATGGACATGTACCAGTGTGTATGTGTAGTTAACCCCTGTTTCAGTTCATAAAGGCAAAGTAAGGCCAGAAAGGGCATATGACGTGAAGAGAGAGAGAGAGAACACCAGAAATTCTTCAACCTGGAGATTCTCCTCCCAGAAAATAACCCTCCTCCTCCTCCTCCTCCTCCTCCTCCACTGTCTTCCTTCCTTCACAAATCATCTCATCTTAAAGGTAAATAAGTTAACAAAATAATTTTATAATTGTTTTCTTTCTAACTGCACTTTTTCTGTTTTAAAAACCTTTAAAAGAGGATTTTTTTTCTGTGCTTTTTGGCGCCGCAACGGATTAATTATATTTCAATTAATTTCAATGGATAAAATTGGGTATGGATAAAAAAACAAGCTCGGTCATGGAATAAATACAATTCGTACGGTGAGGTTCCCCCTGTACTGCAGAGTGAACATCAAAGGTGCCTCTACTCATGTTAGTTTTTGCGATCCGGGGGGGTGATATTCAGATTGGCGTACCTGGGTCGAGGCAGGTGAACTTGCAGCACTCTTTGGGGTCTTTGCGGAAATGCTGGCAGCCTTGTGGACGTTCACACAGCGCAGCCACACACATCTCAGGTTCACCATCATGACAGGTGCAGCTCAGACATGGGTCGTCTCCTTTAGGGGTGAAGTAGTATCCCTCATTCACAACGTTGTCTTTTATATCCACGCACGTTTGTCCTGCACATGAAAACAAAGTCAAAGCTCAGGTAAAAATCATGACCAGAACTGCAGAAATCTGGAAAATGATCTTTCAAAATAAAACACATACTCCTTTTGCAGAGAAAGGGGAACTTCTTGTAACAGTTTTCAGCGTGCCAGCTGTGCAGGCCACGTTCATTCATGCTTTTAATCTGAAAACGCTGGAGCTGGGCACAGAAGACGTTGTCCTGAGTGGGAGATGCCTCCCCGACGTTGGCTAGACCCTCAGGTGGTAAAAACACCTGCAGAGACCCTGTGGACAAATAACACACATGTTTAGACTTTACAGCACAGGTGTCAAACACACAGCCCATGGGCTAAAACCGGCCCGCCAAAGCAGTGTATTAGGCAGGGAGCTGTGCACCTGTGATTTGCACGGTTCATTTCCGAAAAGCACGGCCAATAAAATGACTTGCTAAAAGCCATGCTAATCATCAATATATTGTTGTCTTTATCAAGGGTATTACCATGTCGAAATGCAAGCTTTTGGCTGGAAATACCGGGGGGTGGGGTGCTGCAGCAGGAGGCTCATAATGCTATTGTGTGATTACATACCCTGTTTTTTTTTTTTTTGGTGACTCTGTTCCTCCATTTCTGCCTAATACACTGGACCAAAGGGTCCAGTTCGACCCATGGGATGAATTTGTGAAAAGCAACAATTACACTGAAGATATTAACAATCATTTTAGTTTAGGTTCCACATTCAGCCCAATTCAATCTCAAGTGGGTCACACCAGTAAAATACTATCATAATAACCTATAAATAATGATAACTCCAAATTCTTCTCTTTCTTTTAGTGTAAAATTACATGAATGTTTACATTACAAACTATCCTTTAAAAAAATGTGAATAACCTGGAAAATATGAACAAACTGAAATGTCTTAAGAGAATTAAATGTAATTTTAGCAATATTCTGTCTGTTACCAAATGGTTTGTGTATTTGTTGATCCACTGTGATCTGTAAGTTGTAATGTACATGTGTAAATAAGAAACTGAGGCATAATATTGTTAAAATTGCACTTATTTTTCTTAATATAGTTCAGTTTTATCATGGTTGTTCACATTTTTTTAAGGATAGTTTGTAGATGTAAAGGTTTTCATAGAGTAATTTTACTTTTTTCACTCTAAAACAGACAAAAGTTTGGAGTTGGCATTATTTATATATTATTATCTTCTTATTTTACCGGTCCGGCCCACGTCAGATCTAAAATGGAGGATGTGGACCCTGAACTAAAATGAGTTTGATGCTCTTGTTTTACATGAATCAGGCTAAAGCAGTTGGTAAAAGTGTTGTAATTACCTTTATAAGCCACCTCCCAGCGGCCCTGTAACGAGTGGTTCTGATTGGTGATCACATACTGGTAGCCCACCCAGAACCTACAAACAAACAAAAGAAGATCTGAACTAAAGCCACTGTGTTAAGTTCAGACAGTCTTTGTAAGTGAATGTAAAGAGTGATGGGCGTGAATATGAGTGGCATCACCACTGGTGGAAATGAAAAACCAATACACACAAACTGAGTAAATGTTCAGAACTCCCCGTTTGGATCGTCTGTTTGTTGAATACACTCACTTGCACTGGTCTCTGCGCTCACACACTTTGTCGTCGAAGTCCACCTCGATCTTCAGGATGAACTGCAGCTCCTCATTGGTTACGAACGTGGCCAATGAGCCGTTGACCTTCTGACAGGTGTCCACCGCCTGCCAGTAGTTCTCATTCCTCAGGTAGACTTTATAACAGCTGGCCGTCTTTTCATAGTGATGCCAGCCACTGGGGCATTTCTCTGCACATGGACAGGGTTTGCTGAGGCTGGTACAACATCACAAATACAACATCCACTGAACCCAACCCAGTTCCATTGATTAAAGCAGATACTCACTGTTGAAGCGAACCGGCTGGGCCACTCCAATCACATCTTCAACCTGGTCGTAGCTGTTTCCAAAGTGGAAGCGTTCCTCCTTCACAGCTGCAAAAATGAGCCGGAAAGTCACTAGATGCACATGTTAGTGTTTAAATGTAATATTACAGCCTCACACACTGGAAGAAGCTTTTTCATGTATTTGTTTGCTTCTGCACCAGCAACTGCGTGGACACTTAAATTAATACTGTTTGCTTTTCAGTTTCTCTATGAAAATGTAATTTAATGTGGAAGGAAAAAGCATCCCTGTATAGACTGTTTTATCTGCTTATAGCATTTCTTATGCTTATTCAGAGTAAATGAATAATCATATGAAAAATTTATACTCTACAAACCACAAAGTTTGTGTCATATTGAAGCCAATGAAGATTTCAGACTCATAAAGGCAAAACTAAAGCATTGGTTTATTAACATTCAAAGTAGATTATAGTGTAATGTTTATAGTCAAAAGTACAAAATTAAGTAGAATAATGAATTTCATAATGTTGCGTTGATGAACTGTACCAATACGATTCCCAAAAAGTAAGTTGTTTTTGTCTTTCTAATAACTAAGGAATCCTTGCCGCCACACCATACATTTGATACAAAAAATCATCACCGTCACATTAGACTTATTACACATATGTATAATATATAATAAGCTTTCTATTTTCAATAAGAAGCTGTGCGCTCTGTACAATTTTCCTCCCATTTTTTTTTTAGCCACTTAAGAATTATGCACATGCTCCAAACTGTCGGGCATGCACAACCGCTTTCCTTTTGATGTAAACCTCCGGTAGTGAAACCTGTCGTACTGAATTTACCTTGTTTATTTATCATTTACTTTAGTAAATTTCACTTTATTTGGATATTCAAAACTACACAGTTAAAGGGGGTAAAAATAACACGTATGTAAAACCAGCCCGCTGTATGCTGTACCAAATTTACCCATGTAGTGTGCATGTGTGAAAACACAGGAAGAACACGGGGGTAAAAATTGCACTGCACCTTTCTGAGGTAATCAAAAGATCAGCGTGTGAAGGTTTTTTTTTTCTACACTGAGCAGCTGCTACAACGAAAGGTGAGTGTTTCAAATAAAATTATCATAGTGTTAATTTGTGGATTGGACTATAAGAGGTGGGCCGCCACTGGCAGAGTTTCCATACAGGAGAGCTCTGCAACTCTTTTATGAGAAACCAAGAAGAATAAGCGCATGGACAAAACCTGTGGACTATGTCATTGAGTATATCATGGCTCAGTAAGTAATACTATTCTCATTATTAAATGTTATCATGAAATTATAAAATGCTGTTGCAATGCAGAACAGAAACCGAACAACTCCCCCCCGCCACACCAAGAGATCAATTCCACTGTGGATCTGTGATGGACATCAGTGCACACACTCAGAAACACTTCCAGAAATCACTGTCTGTGGACGCACGTCGCTATGACAACCACAGGTACAGGATGAGGCTGTATCTCTGACAGAACTCCTCCTCTGGACCAAAACTCATTTAAAATAGTGGAAAACCGTTCTGTGATCAGATTAGTGCAAATTTCAGGTTCTTTTGGGAACCGTGGACGCCCTAACCTCCGGGCGACAGAGAAGTCCTGATGAAACTAAAAATATATATGATAAAGACACCTCAGGGCCGTTGAGCTGCTCTAATCCTATATCAGACTGGAATGAGCTGACAGTACCATCACAGTTCTCAAACATTTATGGACTGTTGTTAAAGATGATACTGAACGCTGGTAAATAAGGTCCTGTTCCAACTCTATGGAGACATGACAGTTCTTTTCTTAATAGCACTTTTTCTAGATTTAAACGTTTGACATTTTTCTATGTTCTATTACAGATAAAATATGGATTTGGGAAACTTGCAAATCATTACATTCAGTTTTTTATGTATATTTCACACAGCATCCAACCTTTTTTAGATTAGAGTTGTATATGCATTTGTGACAAATGAATGCTTTATGAAGAATAAATAAATGAAATAAATACTTAATGCTTTGGCATTCAGTGCTGTTTGTTGCACTGCCTGTTCTACAAATGTGGCTTTAAATGAAATGAATAAACTCCAGTTCAGACTCTTGGTATCAGTGTGATGTATTATGGGAAATCCAGCATCATTAAGTTAAAGTATGCTGAGCTACGGCTGTATGCAGGTCATATGGTGTTCTCAATCCTTTCAATAATTCCCTTTATTCAATCGGAGAACTAGGGATAAGCTCTCACTGGGCTCAAGGGGAAAACAAAAGGATTTTGGTTAAAGGCTTAAACCAAGATCAAAATTAAACAAAGAGGGACGGAGACACATGGACAGACTCTGCCATTTAACACTGTGGATCAGGAGGCCTTTTCAAACCCCACCCTGGCCTTTCACCTGGTCCGAGCTGTGGGCCTGGACAGTGTGTTTCTTTCTATAGTCGTAGTAATAACTGAACTACTTACGGGGACAGTCCATCTCATCACTCTTGTCCTCACATGCTGTCCATCCATCACACTGCCAGGACATCGGAATACACTGCAGCTTCCCACTGCGGCAGGCGAACTGGCCCGGACAGCGCTGCTCTGTAAACACAAGCGCAACAATGGTGTAGTCATGGCAACACGCCACGAGTATGACAGGACAGCAAAAATGAAAACACATGACCCCCCCCCCCCCCAAAAAAAAAAAACAAACAAACAATAATTAAATGAATGAATGAATGTGAAAACAGTGGTACTTTTATGACCAGCACTAGCACTTAATCAATTTGTTCATCAACGGCAGTTGTTCAATAGTGTTTTCATTTTACTGGCCTCTGGTTGGTCAAGTCACAGTGTCAGTGTTGTAACACATTATGTCTTTTTTTAATACTGACACTTATAAATTAAATGAAAACTATATACATATTAGTATTAAGTACTAGGTACACTGTACTTTTCTTGATGCTACATTTAACTCTCCTAACTTTTATTACCTACTGTTGTTTTTACTCCTTCCTGTGTCCATCTTGCCTGTTTGTTTACATATTTTATATATATAGAAACGTACATGTATATTTGCATATTTTATTGTGTTTGCTGTAAAGCCTGTTGTAATGCTATTTTGATCAATCTTTGTTTATTTCAGCCTTGTTAACACTGTCATATGATTTTTTTTTTTGCGGTATTTCGGTGCATTTCCAGTCCGAGGCCGACAGACATATACTTCTGGTCTCTATAAGCTTTTTGTCCATTTATCACTTTCAGTTCATTGTCTATGCTAAGTGGGTCATCCATACCACGAGTTTAACATGTGTGATACCAATAATCCATGAGATCTGTCTGCATATCAGTTCCCTCAGGTCTATTACACCAACCAACCAATCATATCAATTGTATTAATCACAGGAGATAAAATTCATCTGTGTTTGTAGATGCGTGTCCATCTAAAACTACACATCTGAAATCACAGCCACTTTAATATGTGCTGCGTCCTTACCTGAGAATAATCTTGCCAGAGCTGGCCGTGGACCTGAAACAAATAGAAACGATACAGTAACTACCCTGTATTATCCTCTATGTCAGTATCTGGGTGGTTTGGAGGAATTATTTAATTAATCAATTAATAAGATGCACTTGAATCTAATAAAAATGGTAATTTTCATTTTTGCAATGTGACACACATTAACTCATCACAATTAGATCAGTTTTCATCTTTACTGGTAACAAGACTAATTGGAAAACACGCATTTGTGAATGTATTATTGAGTATCTATTATCTATTACCAATCTACTATCTATTAGACAGGCATCAAACATATGACCCGTGGGCCAAAACCGGCCCACCAAAGAGTCCTATTCGGTGGAAAAGGTGGGATGAATTTGTGAAACGCAAAAATTACACCAATGACAATGACAATCAAGGATTTTAAAATCACTTTAAGTTCAACTTCCACATACAGACCAATATGATCTCAAATGGATCAGTAAAATACTATCATAATAACCCAGAAATAATGACAACTCCAAATTTTTCTCGTTTTACAAAAAATGTGAATAACCTGAACAACATGAAATGCCTTAAAAGAAGTCAGTGCAATTTCATCAATATTCTGCTTGTTACTAAATGTTTTGTGTATTTGTAGATCCACTGTCATCTATAATTTGTAATGCATATGCATAAATGATAAACTGAGGCATCATATTGTTAACATTGCCATTATTTTACTGAAGACATATCAGGTTGTTCATGTTATTCACATTTTTAAGGAAACTTTGTAGACGTAAACACTTTCATAATGTGTACTTTTTTCAGTGTTATTATTTTACTGGTTCGGCCTACTTCAGACCACATTGAGCTGAATGTGGAACTGAACTACACAAGTTTGACAGCCCTGGTCAATTTAGAGTCGAAAGTCTTTAGTTCATCAGTTCCTCCTTGTTGAAGGACATTATAAGACTATAACAGCTGTGTTAAATACACATAC
Source organism: Sphaeramia orbicularis (assembly GCF_902148855.1). NCBI lineage: Eukaryota > Metazoa > Chordata > Actinopteri > Kurtiformes > Apogonidae > Sphaeramia > Sphaeramia orbicularis. Next base: position 72,044,560 of record NC_043968.1, on the reverse strand, counting down.
AGTTAAAGCTGAAGTGGTTAGTTGTCGTTATGTGAGCTTATTATAAACTGTGGTTAACTACTGATAGTCTCCTCTTCCCTTTCCTGTGTGATCGGAGCGGCTTTGAAAAAAACATTTGAAGATGTATGATCAGATACTGAAAAGTTCTTTAATTGGGACATCTAACCTGAAAAAATTAATTAAAATTCTTATTTTATCTGAACCATTTGTCACACACTGTTCAGAACAGATTATTAAATACTAGGAGAAAACATTTTCTAAAGTATAAAGAAAACAGAGCAGTCTTTTAATATATGATAGAAAAAAAAATGAAGGCTCAGCAATACCTTTACAATGAGGTCAACACAGTAGGTTTAATGAAATTAAACATGAAGTTCAATTATTGTTTTACTGTCTCATCTCACATGAGGTGTTTTCTTCTTTTCTCTTGAATTGATAATTATGTAAATGTTGATAAGTTTGTACTGAATGTTCCTACTGTTGGTTTAAGATGAAACTGTAAAATAACTTCTGACCTTGTAATAAAATGTCTAACCACAGCGACTGTATGTCTGGTGTTTTCTGGGCATTTAACATACAAAACAAAAACAAACAAACAAATAAAAAAATATATATAAACAACTTAAAACCATATTGAATATCTGTTAAAGAAGTGAATGTTTTGTTTTGAGACCAGATAGAGAAGGTGAGTAATGGTAATTACACTTTGGTGCTTATTCTAAAAGTTAAATTCAGTTTAATTAATAAATGTTTCTTATAAAACTCTGCTGTATCTTCAGCGATGGTCCTGTCTGGGAATTATACCATTATTAACTATTAAATGATTATCATTCTAGAATGATTTCTGTAGGATTAACTTAGTGAAGGTTATAAGGAGGCAAAATAAAATCATGTCATTTAGAGATTACATTTCAGTTTCTCTCTTACTGTTTGGACATTGACGTGTCTACTCGACAAAATGAGTGAAACCTGAAAAACCTGAGGCTTTGGCTTACATAACTAACTTACTTACATAACTAACAGAAAAATATACAAAAAAGAACCACCACTGTCTCCTGTCACAGATACGTCACAAACACAGCTATGATTTCGTATAGTGTGTTACATGATGACAAATCATTCCATGGTACAAATAAATACTAATTAATCAAAATAAAAGCCAGCATTTGTGTTTTACCTGGTCACTAAAATAGAAAATGAGAAATCCTCTATGTGTTGGACCAATAGATGTGACATTTTTATAATATTAATGAAGTACCTACATCAGAGGAGTACTAAGTACAACTGAAACATGATTTAATTGTGACCAGTTAGAGTTACTGTTGGAAAGAAGATGATTCAGAATAAGTTTCAGTGACTGAAAGACAGGTATAAGATGACTGTGCTTATGGGGATGACAGATGATCAATATCACTCAAACATTTTCAGTTGCTATTGAAGTTCATTTAGTTACTCAACAACACGACAAATTCAGGCATAAAGTTTTCAGCTTGGTGGATATTACACAAATGGACGGTGGTCCCATTAATAGAACAAACTAATCACTAATAGTCACATAGAACTGCGAACACACAACAGAACTGGAACACAAACAGGGTTGAACAAAGCCCTATCATTTAACCTGGGCTTTTGGGAATATAACGTGAAAATGAATCACTTAGTCTAAATGTGAACCCACATGTTTCAAAAAGCCTAATGTGATCAGACTGGTACAAAATCTTCCTCCATTCGGGTCTGAACGTCACAGTTTCACCCAGAGAACCTGGGTCCAAAACCAACGCATACACTCCTCAAAAACTCACAGACTTTAGTTTTCAGTTTACGGCCAAATTTACATCAACAAAGACACTGTGTTTACCAAGCATTTAACAATTAATTCACATTCTATTAATTGTTATTCTTAAAGCCAAATTCTAATGTAAATTCTAAAGGAACCACAAAACAGCCCCGTGGCATGAACCTCTCTACACAGTTGTTTTTTAGTAAGTTGACCTGATTCTACTACTTTACTCTTTTTTTTTTTTAGTTCAAGTGCTAATAGTTTCTTTCACCTACACAGCTGTGAGGATCACAAGACTGACCCTGGAGGAAACCTCACATTTGTTATTGTTCCTTCACAAATGTACTTAAAAAACGTAATTAAAGTAAAATGAAGGTAAAAGACTTGAAAAATGTCTCATTGGATTTGTTCACAAGGAACCTATAAAGACATTTGTGAGTATTTGCTGACATTTTAGAGTAAACTGTAAGTCTAACTGTACATTCCATGAGTCCTGATGAGTTGGATGTGCATTTAACTCAGAAACACCCAAACATCAACTTTACACAGTCTAAAATCTACTGGAAAATAAAACTGTTAATTGTCTTTATTGTGTCCTCAGTAGGTGATACTACTGCTGTGGGTTTGAAAAAATAGACAATCTCAGCCAATTTATCGTTAAATGTGGATATGATCTGCTCTATGTTAAAGGTCTGCCTCTGCACTAGTATTAAGTGTTTTTTCTTTTTTTAAATCAGTTTTCAAGGCTTGTATTCAGGCTGTTTGGTGCATGGACATGAATCTGATGTAAAAATACAATTTAAACAGACAAACCCACCTCAGCTGTCTGTATTAAACGGGACAAACTAGAACATTTTGACCAAAACCTCAGCTCATATTTAATGTCTATTATGGTCATTTAGCTGTTCTCCAGTGTAAACATATGACGAGGATCACGGTTTGAACAGTCTGTGTCAGTTCGTCATAATAATGGTGTTTAGTTTAACATTACCGTTTCAAATACATGATCCTTCCCTGATCATCGACTCTTACTTTGGTTTGACTAAAATACCGCCGACCCCAGCCCTGTCCCTGCCACCGGGGGTCGCACCGACCCGCGGCCCCGGTTCACCTAGCAGGCCTCTGCCTCCGCCGGACCATCCGTAATCTGCCCCCCGGCTCCGACTGAGGCCGGCGGGCCGAACGGAGTGGAAGCAGCCCTGGTTTCTTTACCTGTCCGTGGTGGGTCCGTTAAGGTGAGGACGAAAAGAAGAGAGAAGAGGACGAAACTGTTGCTGTCAGCCTTCGGCAACATTTATCCTCCATTCATAGTAACTCCTCCGCCCAGAAATGATCCAACTACACCGAGGATTTACGCCGACGGATACGGTTCACCGGTGAACACAGCTTCTACACATCTTTATGCACTCAAGAAGCAGCTGAAGAACGACAATATTCTATGTAAAACATAGTCACACCGAGCTGCGACGCGGGATGATGGTTGTTGTGTCGAGGAGTTAACGTTAGATAAGCGACCGATCCGTTCCGTGCTCCACCGTCCCGTCCCGCTGGAACGGCGCTGATCCAAGATGGCCGCCGACTCCCATCACAACAATCCCAGACATGCAACGCACAGGAGGAGGGCGGGGCCGGAGGAGCTGACGGGGCGGGGTCTGGCAGACGGGGCGGAGTCGCACAGATGAAGTGAAATGATTACAAACGTGTAATTATGTGTGTACTTCTGGATATTGTTCTGATAAATATGTAAGCCTACGTTATTCTGTAATTTATCACGCAGCGGGTTTTCCGGTAAATTAAGGACATTATTAAGGGACTTTGATGAATGTGGTTGTACCGATTAGGCTACATAGAGAAGAACAAAAATCAAACAATTAGTCAAAATGTATGTATGTAGCTCCACATCACAGTAAAAGTTATCTAATGACTCTTTACATTTAGAGCTGGTCTAAACTCTCAGCTCAACTCCAACTCAGTGTTGCATTATCAGCATATACTTGTTCTTCACATTTTAGGTAATATCTCTTAGTCTGGTTTTACCATAATTTGATTACACTGTAATGTAGACTTACGCATGTTACTATGTAATTTTTTATATGGTTTGAAAGCCCAACCTGTTGTTTTTCCTGAGCCACCATCATTAAATGACACCCAGTTTTTTATGTTGTAGCCTGTGGGTAATTGCCATGCATAAAGTTGGTGCAATAAAAATACCTCTTAAAATAAAAATTGTGGTTTGTTTTAAAAACGTAGAAATTACTACTGTAAAGTACAGCAGTAATTTACTACTATTTAAATATTGTGGCAAGATAAAGTATGACATTTTCTGATTATCTGCATGAAATGGTTATAAAGTGTGATTGGATCTGCAGGTAAGTCACAAGTACAGACAAACAGCACATGCTTAACTTAACACCAAACAAAACGGTGGAATAACTGACCCCTTTAATGTAACGACTGGTTGAACCCTATTTACAGTAACCTTAAATGTGTTGTTTTATCTGTCGATCAGACCTGAATTATGTCCAGAGACATTTCAGACCATTCTACCTCATGGAACTGTATCCTCTCATCCATATTCTGAGGATGTGTGGTGTGAATGGTTCTGTTCCGGTTATTCCACTGCAGCTCTGTTGGCTCTGACTGGCTCCTTCCAGAAGCTGTTTTTTGTTTTTCTGACGCCGTTGTAGTTGTTTTACTTCTATGTTTGTGGTCATTGTTCCGCTGGGTCACCAGCTTCTACTGGTCTCCAGCTGGTGAACATCCACCCTGACATTATGCTGGAGGACACGCTGATAAACCTGATGATGTCATGTGGTCCAGACCCTGAGGCAGTAAAACCGAACCACATCATGATGCTCCACTGTGGGGATGATGTTCTCATGTTAGTACTCACTTCCTTTTTTACATCAAACCCCAGACAGACAGTGATGTGTTTTTGTAAATAATCCTCTTCTTCCATGGTTTCATGCACTGAACGTGTCTGTTTGCTCTTTGACGTATATTAGACTCATGAACAGACGTTCACCAGTTCCAATGCTTCCTTCAGGCCTGTAACTGTTACTCCACGGTTGTTTTTTTTTTTGTTTTTTTTTTTTTAACCTCCTGATCATTGTGTCCTCAGAGTCAGTTTGTCTGGTTATCCATTTTTATGGAGAGTATCCAGAAGTATTTCATCGACTCCATTTCTGTCCTCAAAGTCTCCTTTCAGTCACATGGAAATCAGCAGTTCTTGACTCAAGGTCTTCATACATGTCTTTTTTGCGAGTCATGGTTCATGGTGAGCAGATACTTTTTGTGAACAGTAAACTCATTAGGTCTGAATGTTTTTTTTTTTTTGTGTTTTTTTTTTATAAATCAAGAAAACTAAATTTATGGTTTTTGAAAGTTGTTAGGAAATCATTGATGATGTTAAACTAAAAATCTGTAATAGTGAGATTGAAAGAGTATTTATTTATTTTGACAAAATTCCTTGGGTTTGTGATTGACCGCAAACTAACATGGAGACAACATATTGGTTACATCAAAGGTAAACAACCTAAATCAATAGAAACCCTTTATAAAACTAAGGGAGTTTTAAATTATAAAGTATTCTGATTCTTTATTGTTCAATTATTCAACCTTTTCTGTCTGACTATGTGGAGCTATGGGGATCCACTTCTAAAACAAGAACTAATCCAATAATAGTACTGCAGAAACAAGCCAGACGAATCATCCATAAAGCTGATTGTTACACACACACAACCCCACTGTTTCTAAATTCCCATGTTATGAAATTCAAAACAATGTTTTATTACAAAACTATGTAAATAATGTTCTGAGCCAAACAAAGGTCACTCCCAGACTCTGTTCAAAAGTTCTTTTCAAAACGAGAAAGCAGGTATGATTTCAGAGGTGTTTGTGTGTTTACTGGACAAAAAGCCATTAAATGTATAAAAAGAAGATATAGGCCTATTTCAGTTATAAGGGTTAAATCATGGAATGACATAATAGAAATTTAAAGATGTGCAATACATTCATGGTTTTCAAAACATTGGTCTGGAAAGATATTTCTGAGGAATACGAGCAGAAATGATCTTTGCTGTTTTGATTGGTAGAATAAAACTGATTTTGATTTGAATGTAGGTGAGGTGTATTTAAGCATTTAGCTTCTGCCTATGTTTGTTCAGTCTCAACAGAATTCACAGCTGGTTGACTTAAAATCAGCCTCATTGTTCGTATTTTTTATATTATGGATGATGACTGAATAAACTTAAACCTGAACCTGAAGTCAAAGTGGGTCCATGCATGGCGCAAATGTTATTTAATCCATTAGAACTAAAGTTTGCAAATTCCTGATTCTAATTATGTCTTTTTGAAGTAATAAACCTAAGGGTTTACTTACTTTTTTCAGCATTACTGTGAGTGTTTAATAGCTGTGTTCAGTACAGATATTAAGTATTACAGTTGTTTGTGTGTTTTTTTCCTCTTCAAGCATTAAAATGCCCTTATTCTCACGGCATGGTCATGCACAGACTGTCTATGTGTGGTTTTAGGTTAAACACATGCTGTTTGTCTTCATTAGTGACTTAGATGCAGATCAGATCACATTTTACAAGAAATTCATGCAGAAAACTGGGATATTTCAGAGGGCTGACATACTTTTTCTTGCCACCATATTGAGTCCACATATCTGTAGACATTTGTGAATAAAATATGACTGAGCTTCTTAACTAAATGCAAAAACTACATCTGTAGAGTCCTACAGATAATTTAAACTCATACAAACACTGAATTGTTGAGAGACATTTGAAAGCTTTAAGAATCCAATAAAAACAGACAACTACTTCAGAACAAACAACCAAACCTTTTACTTAAAGAAGACTTAGCCTTGGGGGATCTGTGTCTTCATATTACTGGAATACATAATGTTGTATTTGTAGTTGTATTATCTCCAGTAAAACAACAGTAGACAACATGCAGCTCGTGCACCATAAACCAGCCTGTTACAGGAATGTCAAGCTCATTTTCTTTCTGGGGCCACATTCAACCCAATTTGATCTCAAGTGGGCCAGACCAGTAAAATATTAACATAATAATATAAATAATGACAACTTCACATTTTTTTTCTTTGTTTTAGTGCAAAAAAAAAAAAAAAAAAAAAATATTTACAGAGTATCCCAAAAAAAAAAAAAAAGATGTGAATAACCTGAAAAACCTGAAATTTCTTCCAAAAAATAAGAGCAATTTTTTTTAATTTTCTTTTTTTTTTTTTTTTTTTTTTTACAGTATTTTACCTCAACTTATCATTCATACATGTGTATTACAGATCGGATCTACAAAACATTTGGTAACGGTTGAATATTGTTAAGTGTACACTTAAATGTCTTTAGACATTCCAGGTTGTTCATATTTGTTTAGATTATTCACATTTTATTGTTAAATCATGGATGTTGGTGGAAATATTTTCATAATTTAATGTTTTGGGTTTTTTTCACATTAAACCAAGAAGAAAATTTGGAGTCATTATTTGTAGGTCATTATGTTTTTTTGTATGTGAGATCATATTGGTCTGTGTGTGGAACCTGAACTAAAACAAGTTTGACATCCTTGACTGTTAATATCTTCAGTGTAATTTTTGCCCTTTGCAAACTCATCCCGTGGGCCAGATTGGAAATTTTCATGGGTCGGTTTTGGTCTGTGGGCTGCATGTCGGACACTCCTGGTTTAAAGGCTAGAATATCTCACCAAGCTCCTGTAAAAACCTACATTTCTTGTAGTTGTTACTGATATTGACTTAGTGCCACTGACAACAGGAGCAATTTCAGGAAACACCACCCGTAGTTGTAGATTCAACAACATGTAGAAAAACTTAAATACAGATGGAACAGTAACAGGCACCACTCCTACACATAAATCCAATGCTACTTTTGCGGCAGCTCCCAAATAGATTTCTTCTCTGTATTTAACCTTTCATAAGTGATTTACCACCATTTATTATAATATTATCCCCTTTATTTCGCATTTTTTTCTGTGAAAATCAGATATTTTCCAATATTTAATTTACTGATCATGTAGATGTTCATGAAAACTCAGATTAAAGCTGAGTTATTATATCAGAAACGGAGAAAACTGAAGAAAAAGTGACTTTTTCAATGAAATATATCAACTGAACATAAAAACCAAGTGTCTCCAACCATTGTCATTGATCCAACTCCATGGGTTTTACTGGTGAATCAATGTTGTAGAGGATGACGGTGTTCCCACATTCACTACAGAGCCTCTGAATGTCCAAATGGGTCGTATCTGATGATCATGAAAAGATGACAAATTGTATTTTACACCAATTATTTACGTGTATTGATAGGATTAGTGGGTTAACAGGTATTAAACATTTTACATCAACAGATTCATTTGATCAGTGGTGGATGTTTATGGGTTAAAATAATAAATATGAAATTCATAAAAGTATAAATATTAACCTGGTAAACTGAAGCAAGTTTAATGGAAAATATTCAATGGTTTTCTGCTTCTGCTGCTAAAATGAACCGATGACAAACGTCGTGATGGACGACACAGATAAACCTTTAGCTTTGACTACAGTGATACTCACAATGGAATCAGTGGAATAAACTTCTGCAATGACACTAAATGTAGTTTTATCTACAGCTGAATTACATTTGGGGGTAGACCTTGTCCTGATGACTGAATAAAGTTAATTTATCTCCATGGCTGTTTTCTTTGCTTGAAGTCCGAAGACTGTTCTGAAACAGTTCTAAGAAACTATATTCACAACTGAGTTTAAGAAGAATATTAATACTAATGTTATTACTATTCGTTAAATATTAACTAATATTTATTGAGTTAAATCCAGATGTAGACTTTTTTGGCTGGGCTGTGTAAAATTTTTACAACCATGGACTTAATTATAGTATGAAAACAAAACACTAACCAGTCTAACTATTGACTTACAAAGATATTTAATATTGTGATACTACAGTTCTAAAATTATGAAAAACTGTATTGATTTTAGTCTTTTAAAAACAACCAAATCCATCCATGCACCTTCGCATCCACAAACTGAGTAAAACAGCTGATGTTCACTGTTTTTAAATTTTAATTCAGTGTTTTTGTCTAAATCTAACAGGATTATTCTCATGATAGAACAAACTCACGGATGGATCAGTGTGAACCTCCAGTTTCCGAACATTTTCAAATGATCAGCTTTAAAAACATATTTCATTTATTCCTGAAGACATGAAAAAAAACCTATGAGCAATTCTGATCTCAACATAACAAATTTCACTAAAAAGCTGAGAATTTCCTTAAGATGTCATTACTTGCTTTCCAAGGCTTTACCGACAATGGGAACGCAGAAAATAGAAGAGACATCCTTCTAATATATAACTGATGAACTAAAGGTTTGGTAGAAAAAAAAAATCACATGGTTTCCAGTTCCACTCCTGAAACAAGACAGACAGAGGGATGGGGGAACACACGGACTAGAAAGAAATACACCTGTAATTATTTACACTCATCTGTCTGAAACCACGAGTAAAACCAGTTATGAAAACGTGGCCTGGAGTAACATAATTTTAAAACACTGTTGTAAAAAGACTCAAACAGAAATGCAGAAGGGGTGACACATGGGGATTCTATTGTATGTTGGCTCTTAGGAAATACTAAAATGAAAAATACCAATTAAGTCTGATAACTGAAGTTTGAGGAAACAAGTGTAGAAATCTTTATGAATCCTGGATGTTTGAACAATAGAAATAAAAGTGAAAATAAACTCATCCTTATAACAAATGTATCATAAAACAGTCAAAAAATTCTGTACATTTCTGTGTCCAACAAAACACAAAAGACTGACTAAAGGGTAAAGTTTTATACAGTCAATAGAACAGAACAGAGTTTATTGTCATTGTGGTGATCTGCTCTTCAGTCCCAGCAGACAAACAGTTGTGTGGTTTAGAAGAAGTCGGAGGCTTTGCGCCTCTTTGGAAGCTGCAGTAGATTATCTGTGAGGGAGGTGACGTCCTGAGCGCTGGGAGTCTTAGCTTTGTTTGGCGTCGGCGTTACTGAAGGAGTCGATGCGCCACCAAAAGGAGTCTTACAGCCAATGACTCGGTGAGAAGGCGAGGGTGTGTAACTGGCCCTTAAGGCTTTGTCCGTGTATTTGTTAGACGTCCGGTTGACGAGTCTCTGCAGGGCCGGGGTCAGCGCCGGACTCACGCCTTTAGGTGTAAGACTGGAAGTAAACATCAGGCAACACATGTTTAGGACAGAACCCATTTTACAAAACCACAAAACAAATATACAAGAGTTCAGCTGTAAAGTTCTATCTAATCTAATCTAATATTCTAAAATTGTGAAATTTCTCCACGGTGGGATAAATAAAGTCACATCTTATATCTTAATCTTATTTTATCTTAATCTAATGAGCACAGATATTCACAGTGATAGAAATACACAACAACCTCTAAATACAAAACATCAAGTGGAATTGGATTATTGTATGAAAATTTAACTATAATCTTTTTCAGTCACATTTTTTGGATACCTTCATATTTGCTTCAAATACTGAATAAGACTTTTATTACCTTCCTTACTGAATAACTTTTTGGCTAAAACCATGTCATATAACTGCTCAAACATATGATGATGTATTTCAGTTACTTAAGTTTAACTGTACTAGTTTGGTATTGGAATTTTTTGAGTTTCTGTCTGTACAGATTTGTTTCAACATTCCTTCATATACCGTCATTTCCATTAGGAGTTGGACAGTTTTTCCTGTGTGGACAATTATCTTTCTGTCCACTGTATCCACCACAGAGACAGGAATGAGGACTCTGGTAAAGGCAGAAGAGGTTAGTCTCCTGGTTACTGGTTAATGGAGGTTACTGTTGCTTGCATCTTGTACTCTGCTGTTATGTCCTTCTGCTTTGTCTGTCAAAGCACTTTGTAAACTCAGTTTTTAAAGGTGCTATATAAATAAAGTTAATGTCATCATCATTATTATTATTATTGTGTCTATGTCCATACTGACTGGCTTTTGGACATTAGTGTCAGTCACACACATTGATCCCATGACCTGGAGGACACATCCACCTTTAATCTGCCCAAAGAGTTAACAGTAGTGATCATCACTGCTGTCTAAAGATGGGTGATATGGAAAAAAAATAAATCATATCACGATAATTTTTTAAAATATCAGACGATATCGATATGTATCACGATACAAATCAAATCACTATTTTTGTCTAACTTAAATTTTCTGTTACTCATAAATTAGTTGTGAGGACATCAGAAGGTTATTTTTTATTTAAATATAATTTTTTTTCTGTCAAATGTTTAACATGACATGTGCTGAAGAACATCATACAACTGTTTCAAATAAATAAAACAGGTACATATTGTGTGTGTTATGCTTCAAGGTTTGTGTGGAAAGGCAATAAAATGGGTAAGTGTGTGTGTGTGTATAAATTTCCCCCTGTAAACATGTAAACAAACCCTTAGACAAATAAGCAAACAAGACATAATTTGGTGACACCCTACATATTACCATTTAAATACAGAGATGCACCTCATATTATATTTTGGCTAATCTGTGTGTGATATTTGTCCAGTCTGAGTGGTGTAGTGTGTGCAGAGAGGGTTCATGGGTGTGTGAGATAAATCTGGTGCCATTTCACTGAGTAGAATTAAAGTTATTGAATTTTTAGTATGTAGAAATTTTAGCACTTTGCAGACGGTTCCTAAACTCGCGCTCGCTAACTGGCTCCAATTCGAAGTAATGCCATCTACTGATCGTTAAGGACCGTTTGTTTGGATGACAACGGGGTTGTAGTTTCCTCTCTGTGTTACCAAAGCTGCATAGAATCGTCATTTGTGTCTCAATGATTATTGACTGATGATCTATTGAGATGCAAAGTGTGAATCTGTAAACCTCTTGCCAACTTTACCGTGGTGAGTGTTTGGGTTCTTTACATAGTCTACATATATCTCTGTATTGTATTGAAGGCCCTGAACCAAAGCGGTTCACACCCTTCTTTTCAGTAACCCGATCGCCAGAGTTCTCGTTCTCCTTTCCTCCTGAGGGAACATTCATCTCCAGCTGCAGCCCAAACATTAGCGTGTGTGCTGTGGCCACTCTTCTGCCTGTGCTGTGCGTCAACCTACTTGCTGTGGCTCTAGCGTGATTGTACCAGCTAATGCTTAACCTGCTAATGCTAATGGCGTACCCGCTAATGCCAAACCTGCTATTTCTATACCAGCTAATGCTGAACCTGCTAATGCTAATGGCGTACCTACTACTGTAATTCCATACCTGCTAATGCTAATGGTGTGTCCAGTCTGTCATAAACCAACAACTCAGGACTCATCCTGACAGAGTTGATGTCGTGAACATTTCACTCATGACGGTTTGATGTCTGTGCTTCCTGATTGTGTACCTTATGTAAAATGTACCACCAGGGGGAGAATGCGCTTGACTGACTTGATTCCAACCTTAACGATGCTTGAAGAACGGTTTCACTTCCTGACCTGGGTCTATCAGACATCTCCTCCACCATAAAACATAGACAAACCTGACCGGAGGATGCACTTTCCAAAGTCCAGGACTGTTTTGCACATACATAATGGAACGTGAATACAGAGGGTTCACAACTAGAAAACATCTGAAGACACCTGTCTGTGGACAGATGAAAGCAAGATGACCACAAACGATGGTAAGAGCAAAGTCTGTATAAGTAGACCAAGAACTCCTGATCTACATCAGACCAGGTCATGTGTCCACCATAGTGGACAGTGTTATGGACCTGGATCACTGGGCTTTAATGAAAATATGATGCTGATGGAGCACTAACATTCACACTTTATTACAGAACTGTCATTTAATGTTACTTGTTTTCCATTACATCAAGGGCAGTACTCACAAACATTGTGAGAATCCCCTCAGAGCTGCTAACATAGCCCAGAATTCATAGTAAGGAGTCCCAGTCTGTGTGGGTTCTCTCTGGGCACTCTGGCTTTCTCCCACCATCCAGACATGGACTGAGAGGTTAATTGGTTACTCTAAATTGCCCATAGGTGTGAATGTGAGTGATTGTTTGTCTCTATATGTCAGCCCTGCGATGAACTGGCGACATGTCAAGAGTGTACCCTGCCTTCGCCCATAAGTAGCTGGGATAGGCTCCAGCAACCCCTGTGACCCTAGTGAGGATAAAGCGGGTTCAGAAAATGAATGAATGAGTTCCAGTTAATGGGTGATTTGGGAAATTGAGCATTGAGTGAGCACATCTGACTGGATCTGACAAAGTTAAATACTCTGAAACATAAAGCTTCAAACCTTGCGTTAACCACAACCATATTCAAGGTTCTAAACCAACATCTAATTCAACAAATCTACTGACCTGGAGTTGAACCAGAGGTAAAAAAACATTTCTGCAACGCTGTAAAATCATGAGTGGCATCAGTCTAATGGTGTTACCTTGCCAGGTTCTCGGTGACCTTCCTCAGTGCTTCTTGTTTCTTTGCTCGGTTTTTAGCTGCAGCTTCATTAGCCATCTTTAAACCTAATCTTTCTCTCCTTCCTGGTTCAGGGATCTTATAGAAAACAAAACACAAAAGTAAGTCTCTTACAAATGGTAAATGAAGAGCACCTTAAAGGTGAATCCTAAATATTTCGTACCTTAAATGATGGTCCATGGTTTCTCTCCACACAGGGAGTGTCTGACCCGTCCAGACGGAACGGCGTACTCTCAATCTCACCCCACGTCATTAGAGGCGACTCGGCCACACCTGAGCACAAACACAACCACACGTCACAGACCGACAACACAACTAGAGCCACAGGTACAGGCTATGAGGGGGCTTCAAAGAGTTCATGGAAAAAAAAGACAGTTGGAAAAATCGGTTTAGGTTATGATGTTTGTTTTTCAACATATGCTCCATCTAGGTTAATACACTTCTGCAAGCGTTGAGATCAGCCTTTAAGTCCATCTGTGTAAAACTGAGGACTCTGTGATTTAAACAGTGTCAAAGCAGTGTTATTTTTCCACTGACTTTTTGGAGCCCACTCATATGTGTTGCATGACTTTAGGTTCACACTGACCGGGAGCAGGAGAGGGAGTCCTTTCAAAGCCGTATCCATTGACTGTTGGAGATTCATGAGGGATGAGCTCCTTCCCATCAGGACCCACTTTACCCTGTTTGAACTGTTGGATACCCAATGTCAGAATTCAACAGTTTTCAGACAAACAATTTGTGCACCATTTTCTGTATTTTTTGTTCCATTCCTTAAAGTTACCTGTGCATTGAGGGCTGCAGCCTGTTGAATCTGGCTTTTATTCAGAGCTTTGCTGAACGGGTCTGCACAAAACCGGGTGTTCTTATGAACCACTTCCCTTGGCTTCTTAAACACAGCTTCATCATCTTTAACTCCTTATATATAAACAAAAAAGATAACAGCGACTTTTGGTTATGGTCATACATCACTGGGGAGATTTATAAAAGGAAAAGCAGTCAGTGAAGGTTTGCCAGTCTTACCCTCTGGATAATACATGAGTGCATTCTTGGCTTTGTACTCCCACGTCTCCAGCCCGGCTTTGACACATTCAAGAGCTGCCTTCTCCATTGATGGTAAGGCCAGGTTCTGTTTGTGGCGCTGGAATGAATTAAAAGCATGAAGGTTCTAATGTAGACCACTATAACAACCCCAAAAAATAGGACCGATGTTCCTGTATCTCATCGGCATGTTCCATCAAGAATCACTAACAACTTGAATTTGTGAGGTTGTCAGATTCTGCTGCTATGTTAGAGTCCTGTGGTTTGGAAGCAGATCCCAACAGAAGTGGGCGGCACTTTCACTAGAGGAGAACTCAGCTAATTGTGAGAAATCAATAGGACCCCAACCCTACTGGAAGTGAAAGGATTAGTGACAGACAGGTATAGTATATAGACTATAACTGACTGTTAACTGCTGTAACTATAAAGAGTAAATCAATGACAGGTCAGGTTGTATAACTTATTTTATTCAATTAATAATAATAATGCTAATAATAATAATGCTAATAATAATAATAATAATAATAATAATGATGATGGAGGAGATGATGATGATATGATGTAAACTAATGAGCCTCAAACACTTGATCAGAACTATTTAAGCTATTTAAAGGCATTTAAGTATAATATCACATCTCCAGTACTATGGTTGACTGGGTAGGTGTTCAATTCAGGCAGAATGCATTTGTTTGTGAACTATAAAGTCCACCAAGACAGTCAGATACAATTAGTACAATGCGTGTTCAGAGAAGAAGATTTTTGAAACCTAGATGTTGGTGACCTTGATGCTTCAAGATCACTCAAGGTCAAAGGTCTTGGACCCAAAAGAAAGTCCATATATGACTTCCTATCAATGCCCCATAGTAACTATTGATATCACTAACTATTTCCATGCAATAAGCCATGAAAATATGGACCATTACAAGTAAACGCAAATTTTTCATACTTAAAAAAATTTATAAAAAATCTACATTTCTTAAAACTGTGAACAAACTTTGCAAACATTGTCCAAAGGAAGCTACATAAAATATCTGAAAGGAATCTGACCAGTAGTTTTGTTTGATTAAATAAATCATGTCTGTTTCAACACTGTCTACAACAGTGTGTAAAATTCCATATCATTCTAACCATTAGATAAAAACAGTGAGTTTTTTTAGTATGTCTGAAACTGTAGGGGAAATGCGAGAGATATCCCATAATGCAATGCAGCTGTGGCGGCGACAACAAGCAGAAGGTGCACAGACTGTAGTAGTTGGCAGTATTATTATTAGTGGTACACAAACGCTAACAGCAGTGGGATGGGACGGTTACTGAGGCGACATAAGCTAAACTGGAAACTTTAGGATCAATGTGTTTCTACACCCTGAACCGTGTGTCTGCACAGATGCTGTTTATACGACAGTAATCTGAACACTCATACAGGTAGTGTTTGTCGTATATGGTTCAGTCTGACCCTGTGTCTGAAGTTTCACATGGAATTCCACCTGAATGAAGTCAGATACCTTATAAACCTTAAGGGTTCTGGAATATACACCGAGCAAAAATACAGATGCCCCATGAACAGTATATGTGTAACACAAGATGCGCAGCCCAAAATGAGCTCATGATGTCTTATAATTGTAAAACATGGTTAATTCTCTTGATTTGTAAACAAACTTTGTGTCCATCTCTGCGAGTGAACACTTGCTCAGTGATCCAGTGATTCCACCCACAACACAGGTGAGTCATGTCCAGACGCTGCTCAGACAACCTTAACAGTTACTCAGACACTCCTTATAGTGGGGACAATGAAGGACACCTCAAAATGTCACATTTCATCAGCCGTCACTATGACACAGATACTGCAAATCATGCAGCAACTGTTCCAGATAACAGCCCTAAAAGAAGAGTGGAATAACATTCCGTGGGCCACAATTGACAACCTTGTCAACTCGATGAGAAGACGATGTGTCGCTCTATGTGAAACCAATGGTGGACACACAAGATATTGAGTGGTGATTTCTTTCAACCGGCCCACATCGTGTCCACATGAATGTTTCTAAATCCTAGATGCCACTATTGTGTTCTAACAGACACTAATCAGTACCAAACTGATCAACAAAATAAATTAAGTGATTTAATATATTGTGCAACAATTAGTGCTGTTAAAAATTTTAAGTGTCACATGGGGCGTTTATATTTTTGCTCAGTGTAAAAACCACTGTGCAACATCAGGAATACTTTAAACCCATAATTGTGTGGCATCAATTACAATATCAGTGTAGTTTTTTTTGGATCGCCTGTAATTTTGCATTAATGTAAAAGAGAAATTTGTCCAAACGTACCTCTTTGAATTCATTCTCAGCTTCATATAACCAGGCATGCTTCAGCCTCTCTTTGTCTTTGGCCAGATCCATGATCTGTTCGAATGATGCATTATCCTCACTGGTGTTTTTGGCCAAAAAATGATCGAGAGACGGCAGCTCTTTCTCTTCCTTCACATCATCACTGGTTCCTACACATACATCATCATATATGCAATGATTACACGATGACAGACATGAAACTCATAAGATCATAACCTTAAAAACATATTCTGAACTACTGGCAGGAAGTCATTCTATCGTAACATGAGTCATTTGCTGTACCTTTAGTTGCAGGATTATGTCTTCCATGAGTGGAAGACGGAGAGTCTGAGCGATCCACCGGTGTCTCAAAACTGGCAGGAGTGACGTCTAAACTCAGAGAAAAAGAAGAGGAAAAAGGAGGAATCTCAAATCAGAATATTCTTTTCATCCGTGAGTGATGTATAGAAACAAACACATTTATTCCAGAAAACTCACAAGGAACAGACGACTGAGGTGTTGATTTGGCTAAAGATGACCCATATCTGATGGAGATCTCCCTCATCCTCTCAATGTCCCCAGTTTCTTCTGCTTCCAAGTAATCTTTCTGTGCTTGTAACTTTGTCACATCTGGAAAGAAGTCTCTTTGGATGATCTTCTCTAGATTCTGTTAAGTATGGACACAATATACTTATATCACACTTTTATACTAATTTATCATCACAGATACAGAAGTCTGGAAATATTTAAGACACTAGATCATGGCATGAGCCTAAAATGTAAAGACTTTTACAACTGTTCAGTTACCCCTCGGCCAACTTGTGGCCGAAGGGGTATTGTAATTGTTCTGTCATCTGTCTGTCCATCCATTCATTCAACAATGTAATCACATTATCTGAAGAATGCATTTAGATATCTGTACCAAATTTACACTGTGGATGCATTTTGGCATGGAGCAGAAGCCTATTGAAAATAGGTCACCTTGACCTACTTTTTCAAGGTCAAATGGTGTCAAATGGAGACATGACCCCTTTTGGGGGGGATATGTTTGTTTGAAACCTTGAAGCCTTGAGCAGTTTTAATATCTGAGTACTTTCAAATATAAATGTGTATGTAATAAATTTTACACAAAGATAATCTAATCTAAATTATAGGGCAGTAACTTTCAAAAAATTCTTACATGATATTTGGCCGAGGAGGATTAAAAGTGTGCAGCACATTATGTTTCAAGATGTAATTAAGATTTATTTTATTCTGTAGCACCATCAGTAGAATAATTATTAACACAACTAAAATAAATAAACAGAAAATAACACCAAACAATTTTCCAATTTTAAATATATTTTAGTCCAAATTTTGAAATCACTGATCCTAGTTTCCTTGTTCTGTTCCAGAAATAAAAATAAAGTGGAGACATATGAAAACTGTGGAGGTAAAATTAAATTTAGGTCACCAAGTATTCATTTATGAACTCTACTCAAGTAGTAGTTAGTTACTGCATAAAATGAGGAGCAGCAAACACTGATCAGCCATAACATTCTGTCCACTGTCAGGAAAAGTGGTGATAATACTTTTATTTCATTACAATAGAACATTTGACTTGGTTGAATATATCAGGAAGCAGGTGAACATTTTGTCCTCGAAACTAATGATGAAGCATCAAAATAATCAACGAAAGGAACTGAGTGACTTCAGTCTGCAGTGGTTAGTACCCACCAAAAAACGACTAAGGAAAGACTTCCCAACCTCAGGACGACTGAGCATCTGTGTAACATGTGGGATAAATGAGTCCAGTCCTTCCCATTTCACTACTTCCAGGACTTCAGAGATCTGCTGTACTGTCTTGGTCCAGACACCACTCACACCTTCAGAGCTCTGGGGGAGTCCAGGACTCGCTCAGAGCTGACACACTGATTTGGACATTATAATTTATCCCTTGTCAAAGTTGCTCTGATCCTACTCTTGTCCATTTTACTGTTTCTAACACATCAACTTCATGGTCTACATCACAGGTGTCAAACATGCGGCCCGGGGGCCAAATCCGGCCCGCCAAAGGATCAGATCTGGCCCATAGGATGAATTTGTGAAATGCAAAAATTACACTGAAGATATTAACAATCAGTGGCGTCAAAATTATTTCAATTCAAGTTCCACATACAGACGAATATAATCTCAAGTGGGTCAATTCAGTAAAATACTATGGTAGTAACCTATAAATGACGACAGAAATTTTCTTGTTGTTTTAGTGTAAAAAAAGGAAAATTACATGAAAATGTGTACATTGACAAACTTTCCTTTTTCAAAAAAATGTGAATAACCTGAATAAATATGAACAATCTGAAATGTCTTAAGAGAAGTAAGTCCAATTTTACCAATATTCTGCCTGTTAGTAAATATATTGTTTTTGTAATTGTAAAGTTGTAATGCACACGTGTAAATGATAAACTGAGGCAGAATATTGTTAAAATTGCTCCTGTTTTTCTTAAGACATTTCAAGTTGCCCATGTTATTCAGATTTTTAAGCTAACTTTTTAGATGTCAACATTAACACAATTTAGTTTTACTTTTATCACTGTTGTTATTTTACTGGTCCGGACCACTTTATATCATATTAGGCTGTATGTGGCCCCTGAACTAAAATGAGTTTGACACCCCTGGTCCACATGTTCACTTCACCAGTCTAATTGGATTTATACAATCAACATCAACACCACTTCACCGGTCAGTGTCATAATGTTATAGCTCTTCTCATGAACTCTACCTGATTCTACCAAATGTACCTGAAACTGTCAGTATTTGTCATAATAACCCCTCATGAATACACAACTCCCTTTTAAAAACAACAGACGAAGTGGTAGAAGAAGACCCAACGTCGGTTTCTCATGTTCACTTCAGCTTCCCCTTGTATTCACATTAACATAAATCTGCTCATATGTTGTCTACTGTACATTATCATATACCTCTATATACTCCTCTTCATCCAGAACACGTTTGTTGATCTTTCCTTTCTCCTCGGGCTGCTGCCGGGGGACCACGGCCCTGCCGGCCGAAGGGACCACAGCCTGGGACAAGGCTTTCCTCCCACCGCCGCTGTCCTCCATTGTTTGTACCTGGTTCCTGTTTGGTTCCCGAAAAACGATTCATCTACCAAACAACGACTCAGATAACCCACATAACGGCCTCGGAACTCCACAGACGCCGTTTCATTTTAACTACATACTTTGAAATAACCGAAAAGTCGCTACAAAAACAAATGCCGTTCGTGTAACTTCAGCCCAGACCCAGTCAGACTAACCACATTAGCATAGCGTCAAACCGACGTACGTACGTAAGATTACGTTTCCTTCTTCTTTGGTTTTGATTGGCGGCCGGTAATCGACTTAATATATGCATTACCGCCACCTACCGGTCTGGAGTGTAAGTAGATCAGCAGGAAAAAAAAAACTAATGGTAAAATGATAACCAAATACCTAAAATAAATAAATATTAATAAATTTATACACACACACACACACACACACACACACACACACACACACACACACACACACACACACACACACACACACACACACACACATCCTCATACATACCAAACAATAGAATAAATAAATTACTTAAATAATTAAATTCTCCCTATTATTATTATTATTATTATTATTATTATTATTATTATTATTATTATTATTATTATTATTATTATTATTATTATTATTATTATCATTTTTAAAAAATTAATTTATTTTTTTTCTCTCCAACATATTTATTTATTTAATGTTGTATAAAGTACAATAATGACATGACAAGTACAATGCAATATTAACATACCAATAAGACATGAACAGAACAGAACATAGCCAGGGGACAAACCATGTAAACAGAACAAAAAAAAAAAAAAATCTAATTACACCAAGTTCAAATCTGTTGCATAAATCAGTGGTTTTGATAGCTTTTCTATTTTTAGAGTACTGAATATTTGAAATATACTGGGTAAGCTCAGTTTTAAAAATGAAAAAGGAAGGTTTGAGATTTGAGAATTTACATTTGTGAATGTGGTATTTTGCCAAAAATATAATTAAACTGATTATGTAATGCTGATCTCATTTGTTGGCAGGATATGAGTATATACCAAACAATATTTTTGAATAGGTAAAAGAAAAATCAGAAATTATATTTTGACAAATAAAAACACAGACGTCTTGCCAGAAAATATTTGAAAAGGGACAAGACCAAAACAGATGATATACATTTTCTTCTGATTGATTACAAAATGAACAATCTACAATGATATCTTTTTTATATCTTTGTAGGAATAGTTTGGAAGGATAGAAAAGATGAATTAATTTGAAAGAAACTTCTTTTATCTTGTTTATTATTAAATATTTAGAGGGTAAACACCAGATTTTCTTCCATTTTAGGTTTGGAAATAGATTATTCCAATACAATATTACATTTGGAACAGAGACAACATTTTTTTTGGAATAAACTCCGTATATTGCGGTTGTTTACTCTGTTTTGGCCAGAAAAACAAGTTTGTCCAACTTCAGAGTCAGCAAGGTTAAATTTCAAACAGAGGTTGTTCCTGAGCTGCAGAATTTTTGAGAAGCGTTATAAATTCTCCCTATTAACCCTGTGTACAAGATTGCATTTTATGTCACAGGAAGATGATTTAAAAGAACGTAACATTTCAGAATAAAAGTCAAAAGTATAGTACATCTTCACATTTCAGTTGCATTATAAAAGGCTCGGGTTAATATAAATATAATTATTTTACCCGTTATTATGGTGCTATATCCTACATAATCTATTGTTGTAAATAAGGAGCATAATTACATCTAATTCTATTGTTTTCCAATGATCATAACTAATGTGCAGATATTTGAGATGAGGAAAAGCATTCATTCATTTTCAGTGTATACCATGAACCCTCTGCATAAACTCATATGAATGTATGTGTAGCAGAAGGAGACA
This sequence comes from Sphaeramia orbicularis, assembly GCF_902148855.1. NCBI lineage: Eukaryota > Metazoa > Chordata > Actinopteri > Kurtiformes > Apogonidae > Sphaeramia > Sphaeramia orbicularis. Next base: position 72,022,942 of record NC_043968.1, on the reverse strand, counting down.
ACTAAGCTGAGTTCATGTTGATTTAAGGGCAGTGTAGTGGTGAGCACTGTCACCTCACAGCAACAAGGTCCAGGGTTCCATCGCTCACCTGGGCCTGTCTCTCTATGTGTGGGGCTGAATGTTCTCCCTGTGTCTGTGTGGGTTCTATGGGTTCTCTGGGTTCCTCCCACCATCCAAAAACACAAACTAACACATTAACTGGTCACTCTAAATCACACATAGCTGTGAATGTGACAGTGGACGGATGTTCGTCTGTACATTTCAGTCCTATGATGAACTGGTGACAAGTCTAGGGTGATGCCCCCCCCCCCCAACACCACCACCACCACCCCTACCAACCCACCTAATGGTACCTGGGATAGACTCCAAACCCCCCCCCCCCCTCCCCCCAGCCCTCACAAGGATTAAGCAGCAGAAAACACTTGAATGGATGTTTATTTAAGTCCCAAAGTGCATTCATTAACATTATTACCTACAATGACATTTCTCCATCTCTCAAAAGAGCATCATTCATGTTTGAGGTCACTTTTCTATTGCATATTAAAAATTATTTACAGGTTGAAGATCAACCAGTTTCACAAATATGTTTTACAATGTTATAGTCACATGATGTTCATGACTAAAAGGCTTCAAGTTTTCTTAAAAACAGATACAGCACATACACATTCAGTACATCTGTCATTTTGTCCATATATACAGAAATAAAAATTAATTACACATTTATTCAAATTAGTTTTCTGTATTTCCCCCATTAAATGCCAGCCTTTTCTGACGCCTCCACTTTGCTCTTCTGTTTTTAAACCACACCTGAAAAAAAAAAAGAGGTTGTTATTAGAATCTTTATTAAATGTAAATGTTAATTGTCTTGTTGTGACACTTATACACAAATTGAATTCTGTTTTATTAACATTGACAAAGAAATATAACATTATTATGCACCTTAATGAAACAAGACCCAATAAGAAAAAGTTTTGGCTTTTTTACATTAAATAATTGCATTGATTGAAACAGCAGACTCTGTAATTTCATTTATTTATGGAATGCTTTATGGAATGTTTCTTTTCTTTTTTCTTTTCTTTTCTTTTCTTTTCTTTTCTTTTCTTTTCTTTTCTTTTCTTTTCTTTTCTTTTCTTTTCTTTTCTTTTCTTTTCTTTTCTTTGTTAGAATGTTAGAATGACCACATTTACAACGTTCATCTAATATTACAGAAGTTAAAGTAGTTACTGTTTATGTGCTAATATAGTGTATTTTTAAACTGTTATACGCTGGTATTGAATCAGTCTATATTTATCAAATTGACCAGAACATGGTTCAAACATAGTACAACTGTTCTGTGAAAAGAAAAAAAAAAGTCTTTCAAAGAGTTTGAAGGAACACGTCAACAGAATAAAAACACGGATAAATGAAAAGAAACCACCCGTTGGAGACTTACCTCCACTCTTTCTTCCCTCAGGTGTGTGCGCTGTGCCAGTTTTTCCCGTGTGTTGACGTCTGGATACTGGTTTTGGATGAAGAGTTCCTCCAGAGCATCCAGCTGCTCCTCAGTGAAGATGGTTCGGTGACGTCTTGTTCGTCTCTGGATGTGACTGGATGACTGTTGGTCTCTGTCTCCCAGTCTGCAGGACTCTGACCGGACGGCGGTGGACCATCCGTACTGACAGGCTGAAGGCAAGTGGTGATGTCAGACACAACAGTACTGGCAACAGGCAGGCTTTACTTTTATTTAATGACTGTCTGTGAATATGTGTGCATAGAAGACTAATATAGATCATTCATTCATTCAACCTTTATCCAAATATTGACATATCACCAATAGTATGTTCTCATTTTAGATAAATTCAAGAATACAACAAAGCAGAACAAAACATAGAAATGACAAATAATAACTACATTCAGTAAAATGTCTTGTATTTATAGTTTCAAATTGACCAATCGGTTCAATAGTTTAAATCCATGTTGTATTTTCAAGGTTGATACAGCAGAAAAACTAAAAGCAGATTTTTACTATATGATAAGTTTCGTAAAGAGGTGACATATTATTAGCCTCAGAGCATAAATGTCTAAATCTTCCACTATATGGACAAAAGTATTGGGACACGTTGAATCCAGTTGTTTCTTTTCTAACAGGGGTCTGGGATACAAAACAATAACGACAAATGTCATAATATAGTTTTATATTGGGATAAATATCATTGCATTGGTTAGTTTGGTTTAAATTGTTATCTTTGATTCCAAAATACCTCAGATGGTTTTTTACTTAATTTCTCTTAATGTTGTTTTTGTTTTTTTTTATCCATGATTATGATTTTAAATGTTCTACCTCCAAATTTCTAAAATATTTTTCGTCCTCTGACTGTACATGATAATTTACTACCACAACTAACCATCTACTTTCTTCACATCTCGCTTAGGAAGAAAAATATATAAAGGAAATATTGATGTTTATTAGGACACATCATGGCTACAGTTGTAAGATGTCCTGTTCATGCTAATTTGACATATAAACATTGATATTAATAATCAATATGTTATTTATCACAATATAAAATTACATTTTCACATTTGTCATTATTGTTTTGTATCCCAGGCCCCTGTTACAAAAGAAACAACTAAATTCAACATGTCCCAATACTTTTGTCCAAATAGTGTACGACTTAGGTAATTATGCTATGAGGCTAACAATATGGGAGTATGTTGAATTTAAGAATTAGGAATGAATAAATGCAAACCAGTGTCTACCATAGTGACCGGTTAAAGGAGCCCATTCAACCGTTTCATATGAAATTCAATAAGATTTAATGAATCAGAAACAGCTTCAGTAATAGACTTTCAATCTGTCATAGGTTTGTCTTAGTTTAGTAAATAGTGATTTAGTCCAAGTAGTAAAAGTCTTACCTTCATGAATGAGCTCAGCCTTGAAAACGTCTCCACAGTGTGAACAGCAGCAGCAGCAGAGGCAGGTGTGATGGACAGTGTCCCTCTGGTTTTGAACAGGACTCACAGACCTTTCTCTGGGTCCAACAACACTTGTTCCAAATGACCAAATGTCCCCGTTATTGTTGGGATATTTATTCAGAATGTTGTCAATTGTAAATGTAAACTTCTGTCTGTCCATTTCCAAACATATTCCAGTGAAGCAAACAGCCTGGCTTTGCCTTCCCCTCGCCGTGTCAGGTCCTTATAGTGAAATGTGGAGGCAAAAAAATAGTAAAACCATAATCCCCCCCCCCCTCCCCTCAATGGCCAGCCACATAAAACGGCTGAAATTTAATTCCTGGCTAATCTGAGCAGTTTTGTGAAGAGGTTAGGGTGGATGGCAGATTCAGTTAATCTTTCCCCATTCCTTTCTCCAAAAGAAATCAGATTCCACCGCATAAAATGAGAAGTGGTGAGTAGCTAAGATCCTTATTGTTGTGGTTTTAGAGAAAAGGGGATTTGTTGGTATTAGAAATCTGGATTTAAAGATGAACATTTGGTGTGTCAAGAAACTTGTGTATCGTCCACTTCAGCACCAAAGCCTACATTTATTTCATGATATTACTTCACTTTCCTGTGTATCAAAAACACTAATGCCGATCAGAGATGTTTAATAGACATTAGTGTTGAGCAGACCATGCTGAGTATAGGTGCTCACAGTGAATACCAGCTGAACCAGGGAGAGTCCAACCTGCAGTTCACATATGAGACAACACTAATAGATGTGTATGTATGTGTGGAGGGGTGGGGGTTCAGGGGGGGCCCTCCATGTGTTTTTTTTTTTTTTTCCACAGTCATGCATCGTGTGTCTTATCTGAGCTGCACAGTCTTTTCAGTCTGACTTCTCTGACAATGTGAACAGCTAAAGGTAAAGCTATTGAAGGTTAAATTCATCCACAACAAATCCTGAGATTTCATACAAAGCAATGCACCTTTTTTTCAGAGAATTAATGGATTTCCACAATCTGTCTTAAGCTCCTCTTATAAGGGTTCTTGAAAACAGATAACAATAAACACCATCCCATCCTTTTCACTTGGGTTTAATGGCACCCAGATTATTGTTGTATAGTTTGCGAGGCATTTGCGATCACAATCTGCAGTTATTATGACTCTCAATAGAAGGGATTGGATAACATCCACACTGGTTCAAACAGTTCAAAACTCATTACTGAGGATTACAGTGAGAAAACCTTATTTTGTTGTTGTAACAGCAATTTTTGATACGAGAATTAATATAAAAAAGAAAATCAGACCAGCCCCATGACGGAGATTTTCTCAATATTAAATTAACAAGTAAATCACCATTTACAAACTATTCTAATGAACCAAACACTCCTCATCAGTCACAGAAAAACCTCAAAGGTGATATTGTTCAGTGCTTATAGTTTTTTGGTATCACTGAGGAACAGTTCCATAATTTCCTTTAATGTGTTCTGAAAGGATACAAGAACTCTACTCACTTCTGTGGAAATTGGAAAAATGGGTTCTGTTTTACACAGCATCATTTTAATAAGGCAGTCAGGTCATTTATCTGTCTTTGGATTTTAACACACAGCACTGTAAAAAATGACTGTAGAATTAACACCAAAAAGTTGTAAAACTGCAACATAAAAAAACTGTAAGTGACAATACAAAGCAAAGTTGTTTATTTGAAAAGATTTTTGTGTTAACGATTGAATCAAATATAGCTGTAGTTTTTACAGGGAGAGTATGTGAAGAAAACCAGATTTGTATGTAGAAATTATGTAGTTTTATTGTTTTTAGAAAATAAAACTGTACACTGAAAAAGAATGTGATGCCGTTTAAATTGCAAGACCGTAATGTTGAAATAACGGCTGATTTGCTTTTTTTTTTTTTTTTTTTTAATAAGAAAGTTATAAAAAAGTAAACATTTAACAATTTAACATTTTAAATTTGTAAATGAATGGGTTGGTAGAGTTGGTACAGCGGCTCGTCCAATAACCAAAGGGTTGGTGGTTTGAATCCTGCCTCAGACTGTCCATATGTCCAAGTGTCCATGGAAGACACTGAACCCTAAACTGCTCCCAGTAGGACCTGGTGGCTTTGGACACCATGAAGGTGTATAAAATGCACTGAATAAGTGCTGTCCATGTACCATTTAAATCCAGTGTTAAATCTACATGTTACTCCGTAAATATGTTTACAGTTGGATGTGTTTTTTACAGTATTGTTCTGGAAACCACAGCTGCCAGTTTTTTTCCGTAAAAACAAGAGGATTTTTTTTTTTACAGTGAGGAAACAGATGCAGAAGGAAGGTTCTATTTTCAAATTCTACTGTTTTTCCTCCAGATTTTTCCTGCAGACTTGACGTTATAGTGATATGAACATGAGAACAGATCTTTACAGGCTTGAAAATTACAATGACAAGACCAGAAACAGAAATTGTGAAGTTTAGGATATGGGTCAGCTGGGGAAAAAATAAATAAATATCACTGAAGAGAATTAAAGGAAACTATCGTATCAGAAACACAGATAGGTCTTGATTCTGTGGTTATAAATGTTGTCACTGGTGAAGTATTTAGTGACTTTGACCCCAAAGTAAAGTCAGTGAAAGGCTGAAAGTGAATTCATAGAGGGTTTACTGTTGAGAAAACAAAGATTCCAACCTGTTGTGTTGATGGATGATGAGGCAACCACCCAGAAAAGTACAGAACAGGACTGACGTCTGAACAGGATGGGATTATCTGGTAACATCATAGAGGACGGATAAGATTTATACGCTGAAGAGATGAGGATGATTGACAGCTCATGTTCTTTATCCTGCAGGGAGGGGCCGGTCACGCCCCCTTGAACACCTGCATGAGAGGAAACAGAAAAGAAATGAAACATGCACAAAACAAACACAAACGCCACAGTCATTGTATCGGTCAGTATTGGTGATTATCATGAGAGATGTCTGGTCAGTGGTCTGGGTCTGTCCATCTCATTTTGGTTGTGCTATATTATGCGAGGCCTCTGATTATTATGCCTTTACACAGCAAAGTAATAATAATAATAATAATAATAATAATAATAATAATAATGATAATAATAATAATAATAATGATAATAATGATAATAAAAATAATAATAATAATTAGACAGTCAGCTGAAGCTTGATAAACAGATTAATGCAGTTGTTTTTTCCAGCTTCATCTTTTGGCCAAAGTGAAGCCATTCCTCTCTTGCAGAGATCTGGAGAGAGCGATCCATGCTTTTATCAGTTCCCGTCTGGACTACTGTAATGCACTTTATTATGGCCTCACTCAGTCCTCATTCCATCGCTTACAGCTGGTACAAAATGCAGCTGCCCGTTTCTTGACAAACTCCCCCAGATTCAACCACATCAGCCCCATCCTCTCTTCTCTCCACTGGCTCCCAGTCCGCCATCATATTGATTTTAAAATTTTAATGTTTGTTTTTAAAGCTTTAAATGGTCTAGCTCCTCCATATTTATCTGAGATTTTAACAGTTCCCCACCCCAGCAGAGCCCTCCGATCGTCCTCTCAGATGGTTATGGATGTCCCCAGGTCCCGATATAAACAGTGGGGTGATCGTTCATTTGCTGTTGCTGCTCCAAAACTATGGAACTCGTTGCCTTCTGACTTGCTAGTCCTCACTGACCTGCCCCTGTTCAAGTCCAGGTTAAAGACTCACCTGTTTAGACTGGCTTTTAACCCTTAGCACTGAGACACTATTAGGTTTGAATCTGTGGTCTCTTTTATCAGTGTGTGTTGTGTCCTATTGTTTTATGCATATTTATGGTACTTGATTAACCTGTTTTTTTATCTTATAATTTAATCATGCTTTTAGATGTAAAGCACTTTGGGCTTCGTTATGTTGTTGTAAAGTGCTATAGAAATAACCTTTGATTTAATTTTGATTTGAATGATAATAATAATAATAATAATAATAATAATAATAATAATAATAATAATAATAATAATAATAATAATAATAATAATAATGTCATTTTTGGTCACTTTAGCAGTTTTTATCTTTCTCTTTATTCTTTATTGTATTTGATGCCGCTTGTCTTGTGCTGCTGTGAGCTGTCTGTCTGTCTGTGTCTCTCTCTCAAACATATAAACATCACACATCACACGTCAATGTCTAAAAAAAAAAAGAAAAAAACTATTTTCCTACTTGTGTGTCCTGTAGTTCATAGTTCATGTCAACGTTTACTTACATTGCTTTTACCTGTATTTACTTAACCTTTGCTTAGGGTTAAGGTTCCATGTAAACAGTGGATGTTAAAAAGGTTAAATGTATAATCAGTTGAATAAAAATTCACTCTGAGAATATTGTACCATTGCATCTGTTTTCATACCCGGTGGGCAGTCCTCCCTTCATTCATAAACATTCAGACAATCACATACACCTCCACTAGACCCTTCTGTTTAAGGTGGTTTAAGGTGGTATATGTGTGTCCTCCTCCTGTCAACTGGAGCCTCAGTAGGTGGAGCGTCAGCATTTTGTCCCGATCCATCTCTCGTGTGACAACTATTCTGCTCCAGGTCTGGTGAGGCTTTTTTTCTCTTCACACGGCTCCACATCCCGGTCCAGTTTAGGATGCCGCTGTCCCGGTCCTTGTCCATGACGTCCCTGAGTGGACTACTATCCCAGTGGGAGGAGGACGAGCTGCCTGTGGAGGACCTTCTGCTCTTTGAGGTGTCCTGGGAGGTCACAAATAAAGGTTAGCTTCAGCATATATATTCTAATTCATCATGGATGTTGATGCTGTAATAAATATATGAAATTAGACAAATGTTTTAGCTGATGCACATACACAAAATCTGTCTACAGCTGGGCTACCAAATACTGGATATTAAATATGACAATGATGCGCACAAAACCCCAATTCATTATGAAATAGATTCACAGAAATGAAGAAACTTTTCCTGGTTTCACTCATGCTTCACACAATAACAAAATTACTTTTATTCAATGAAATGCACTCACCAATAAAAGTATGAAGCAACTGAAGCAAACAGTTCTCCTTAGCGTTTTGCAATCTGTCTAGTCTGGTTGCACTAGTGAGATTGTGCGTAAAACTGTGAGTCTTTGGCCTTTACAGAGTAAATACTAAAATCTGGGGAGTGCTCTCTGTGAAGAGTTAAACATTAAGCTGCTGATTGGTAGTGAACGTAGAGCAGCTTTGGGGCCACTTTGTGTCAATATTCTTCCTAAATACATGTAAAACTGTGGATGAAGAAAGTATAGGTTGTAGAATTTGGTTGGTAGAATAAGTTATTCTTCTTTAAAATCCTTCTTGCCAAATTCAACAAATATCTTCTCATAGTTGAGGAGCTGAAAAGCAAAAATTTTTTTAAAAAGGTACTAATTTCTGTGTCTGTGCAAAGTTCTGGCATGGAAAAGCAGAGGGTATGAGGAATGAGGTTATTGAGCTTAAATCACAAGTGTATATATCACTGTATAAAAAGTGGATGTGGCCACTCTGACGTCCCCCATTTGTTCAGGAGTTGAATTTGGTATTTTTCCTGTTACTATCTTTTGTTGGAGGTAAAAATGACCTTACGTGGCCAAAAATGTGGAGCTGAGGAAGACCTAGGAGTGGCAGTGCTTAGTAAATATACCAAAAACTAGAAAAGCACTTGGAGAGCGCAGACCTCCGCCAAGGCAGATCGGTGTGTTTGTTCCTTGTGACAGTATCAATATTTGCTGAAAATTTCATGAAAATCCATCCATAACTTTTTCAGTTATGTTACTAACTAACCAACAAACAAACAATCAAACAAACAAACAAACCCTGGTAAAAACATAACCTCCTTGGCGGAGGTAATTAACACTGTTATGTTAAACATGGGTGATTTTAGCTGTTTCATAAAATGTGAACTCACACACTGGTGTTTAATGAAAATGTAACTGACAGATCATACAGTACAGTTGTCATGAGCAAGGAAATGAAGTTTACTCTTGCTTGATGTTGTCATTCACAAAACTGTCGATCTTCCTGAGAATCTACCATCAGCACACATTCATCTGTAAAGATGAGCTCATGCATTATGGAGACATTAGATTGTCCTCTGGTTGAATACACCACATTTTCTGAGTCTGAGTCCATGAAGGCATGAAGCAGCGTTTCAGGGCAGATGAAACAGCAGCGGGCCCAGGACACATCCCTGGGTCATACAGTATGTGTTCTCATCGAACCAATCCTTCTGCTTTTAATTGAGATAGCCAACTGAGTCTATGGTCTGGAAGACTTTTGTGCAGATGTGCAGAGTTGTCCAAGTCCATTAGAGCTCTTGAGATCTGGCTTTGAAGGAGATCTTGTACCTCAGTGTCAGCAAACTTAGCAGCATCAAGGCATTTTGACTCATCAATAATGATGTTTTAGCTTGAACAAAAAAGCCATTTTGCTTCTCTGGAACATGGTCGACATTACAAGTTGTTACTATGGTAACACATTAGGGTAATAAGGGTAAAGGTAAGGTTACATGATGCCATTGACCAGAACATGGATGTTGTCTTTTTGACTTGGAGCTGGGGTTTTGTTGGAGCATAATGAACTAAATTGTTGAGCACTAGTTCACCTGTACAAGCTAAGAGGTGTGTGCTAGTTGGGTTTAGCTTAGTGCTGCTATGTCAACATTTTAGTGAGCATGTTCTTTTACCACTATGGTTATGCACTAAGGCCTAGGCTGTTGGGGTTTTCCTGAAGGGTACAGATGTCCCATGGTTCAATGGTGACTTCTGTCTCACTTTGTCTTGGTTTTATGAAGGGTTGAAACGTCCTATTTTGTTGCCCAGAGATTTGGATAGTCAGTGGTGAGAGACCAGTTTAAAGTGAATTAGGGTTGTTTTGGATTCTTTTTCCCTTCTCTCCCCCTCTGAGGAATGAAGTGCTGTTGAAATGGTTCTGCTGTCACTCTTTGTCACTGCAGTTGGAGGAATCTACACAGTGATCCAGACCAAGGCCAAGATCACAGTGGATGAATGGGGGGAGAACTACTACATGATGGGGCCATACTTTGAACACAACTTCAAGACCCAGGTTGAGGGTTGTGAGCCACCAAACCCAGCCATCAGGAAGGCCATGGACGCCCTCATCAACAATGGCTGCCAGGTATGTATGTATGTACAGTATGTATGTATAGTATGTATGAATGTGTGTAAGCCTATAACTCATTTTCCAGTATTCTCAGGCCTCTCAATAATACCCGTTCTTCACATTCTACACTTGTCTCTAAGTAGGTATTTGCTGTAGACTGGTCTGACATTATCCACTATCATTCTGGAAAAGTGCTCAAAGCTGTCTGGGGTCTTTGGCTAATCTGTGCTTCTTAAAACTCATGACTCTTCTGCTGGGAACACTAAGGCTATGATGGAATGACAGTGTCTCTGTACAGTAGTGTAAAGGCCAGTGTGTCCAGGATTCAATTTTCTATGTGTAGTCATAGTTGTGGTTTTTCTGCAGATCTCCCTGGGGTCCTCAACAGGTATAAGACAGACTAACAGATACAAAATCTTCTTCATTAATTTGCAGTTGTCCCTGAATAATTGTCTAATAGAGTTTGTGCACTTGATCATTGTCCACCAGATGGCAGTCACGCACCAAAGACCCTCACACCCCCACACAGGTGGGGTTCAGGGGTTCTTCCAAACATTGTCAGAGCAGATCCAAAGGCAGATCCAGATCCAAAGGCATTAACGGTCAACAAAAAGAAGCCCAGTCAGTCACACATCATGTCACTGTATGTTATGTAAATAAACACCTCATGTAAGTAAGGAGAGGGGCTGGAGACGGGCAAATTAGGCTACAGTTAGTGATCTCCACTGGTGACGTAAACAGATGCCATCAGATTAGGCAGGTTAGTTGGTCAACAGGAAGATTTTAATTACATACACACACACACGCACACACACACACACACACACACACACACCCCTTAATGAGCAATGTTGAACAAACTACTTTGCATTTCTGTGAAGTTTCTATCAGCCTTGGATTAAAGTGTGTTTGATTTGAAGATTCTTTAATGCATCAGTTGGATCAGTAAATGGTCACCCTGGTTATGTCACCAGTTCATCACAGGGTTGACATATAGAGACAAACAACTAATCACTCTCACATTCACACCTACGGGAAATTTAGACTGACCAATTAACCTATTAGTGCATGTCTTTGGATGGTGGGAGGATGCCAGAGTACCCCGAGAAAACCCACGCAAACACAGAGAACATGCAAACTCCACACACAAAAGGTTGAATCAAACCCAGGGCTGTGAGGTGATAATGCTATCCACTGCACCACCATGTCACCCTTGAATTACATTGTGAATTTAATTATTGTTTTTCATTTGTTGAAGCTTGTCATCATTTCTGTTCATCATAAGTGGAAATCTGCATTAAGTTCTGCTAAAAATTTTTATAAACTCATCAAACTTAATCCCTGATCCCTTCATACTGTTCCAAAGCAGGAGCTTTAAGTGTCACAGTCTCAATCGGCCCTTTACATCATTCTACATAGTTTTACACTGACCAAAAGCAGGACTTAAATAATCAAACTTTTAGTCAATGTGAAGTTGTAGAAGTTATTTAAAATGATGAAATGTGTGATCTGAACTTATATCTGAATATGCCTCTTTGTCTCTTGTTGGATTCTCACCTCACCTCAGTTCAGTTTGATTCAAAATATGACTGTCTCAAGGAACTCCACATATAGAAATCAAAGCCTTAAAAGAGGATATAGACAGGAAACCCAACAAATTAGCCATTAACATGACCAAGGTAACAGTGGGAAGGAAAACCTTTACTGAAGGAAAAACTAAGGCGGACTCTCGCTCAGGGTAGGAGGAAAGTGGAGAAAGAACACAAAAGCCAAGAGGAGTCAAGGGGACATCATGCATGGGCCAGCTGTATATAGACATATACCAACTTATACAGGGTGGGGAAGCAAAATTTACAATATTTTGAGGCAGGGATTGAAAGACAGTGTATGACCAATTAGTTTATTGAAAGTCATGAGGATTTATTTGCCACAAGAAAATTGACATAATAGAAAATGTTTTTATTCTATATGTCCTCCTTCTTTCTCAATAACTGCCTTCACATGCTTCCTGAAACTTGCGCAAATGTTCCTCAAATATTCGGGTGACAACTTCTCCCATTCTTCTTTAATAGTATCTTCCAGACTTTCTCGTAATAGTTTTGCTCACAGTCATTCTCTTCTTTACATTATAAACAGTCTTTATGGACACTCCAACTATTTTTGAAATCTCCTTTGGTGTGACGAGTGCATTCAGCAAATCACACACTCTTTGACATTTGCTTTCCTGATTACTCATATGGGCAAAAGTTTCTGAAAAGGTATGGATAATAGTGTTAGGTATGATTATGACATCAATATATGTTTGGTTTCAAAACAATTGACGTAATGCCTGCTGAGAAAAAACAACTAAATGTTCATTGTAAATTTTGCTTCCCCACCCTGTATATATCCATGAACCAACTGTATATATACTCACCATCCCTTTGCTTGTTGAATTGCAGCCTTCATGCTTTTGTTCTGTTTGTCCTTCCTGTAACTACTATGCTACCTTGTCATCTCTTGCATTTATGGGTTTTCAGATTTTTTGTTGGGATCCCCCAGTTTCATTTGTGTTTATAGTTAATACATTTCTTTGTTCCCTGTAAACGTCCATTTGTCTCTGCCACACACCAACAGATGCCTTTTAAACATCAATCACTGAAACACAGTCTGAAAAATGCCATTAGGTAAACATGTTTTGTTTCCAATTAGGTGTTCATTATACCTGCACTGAAATGACGATTCCTGTCTACACTGGAACATGCTTCTGTAATAACTGTAGACTGTTTTTTGGGTGGGTTTCCTTTGTGTTGGGGTAGGTTCATTTTGGCCGTTGGCTGATTGAGGGCAGCCCTTATGTGGTCCTGTTTGACATCGGCTCTGCAGCCTGGAACCTGGACCGGTGGAAGGGTGACCTGTGGCAGACCTCTCATATCGGCCTGCCCTACCATGACCGAGAGGCCAACGACTCACTCATACTCGGGTCCCTGATTGCATGGTTCTTCAAAGAGGTCAGCTGGTGTCCTTCAGTCCAGGTCATGTCAGTGCTTGAAGCCTGTGGTTCTGTTGGAACAGGATATACATGACTCCTCTAAACTTCACATAGGCTGAAGGACATAAAGGATGGTGCATCACTGAAAGGGAGGCTTACCTACATGACTTTTTCTAATTGACCTTATCTTTTGTTTCCCAGTTAACAGACCAGCTTGGAGATAAACCCAGTGTGATTGGTCATTTCCATGAGTGGCAGGCTGGACCAGGGCTCATTCTCTCCCGTTCTCGCAAGATTCCCATTGCAACAGTCTTCACCACTCATGCTACACTGCTGGGACGATACCTCTGTGCTGGGAATGCTGACTTTTACAACAACCTGGACAAGGTGAGACGTTACGAGAGGTCCAGTTCTATAGACACACATGTAAATTACGGAAGTGAGACCGTGATATATATGGAAATAATATAAATCCAAAGCAGGTGATATGTCAGCAGCCACCTCTGCAAAAACAGAAACATGTTCATTTTTTTGTCTGACCAATCATACAATAGCTGTTGGACATCACAGGAGAAGAAAGTTCTGCCCAGATGATGCAAGGACTCCCAAACCAGGGCTGAGAGAAAAGACTGATGCCATTGTTTCCTCTCAGCCCTGGGAGACAGAACAAATGTCTCTGTTCTATGTAATAACCTTTAAGAGAATTCATTTGTTGTCGGGATTTGATCGGAGCTACCCAATGGGGACCATCCTTCACAACTATTGATCTTCAAGGGCCTTTTCCCTGTTTACATTTGTACTAGTTGGATCCATGATGTGATGTAATGAGGCTCACATTGGAATAGAAGCAGCTTATTCATATGAACAATGACGCATTTCTGTAGATGAAACGAACACCACTACATAAAGTTGTTTTAACGAGCTAAACACATGAATACACACTAACATGAATCCAAATACATCACATCTAATGGTAGAACACTGACAGATCACACACTGCAGTCTAAGTATTCTCTATGTTTTCCTTTGTATAAAGCAGTGTTTTTCAATCTTGGGGTCGAGACCCCACGTGGGGTCACCTGGAATTCAAATGGCGTCACCTGAAATTTCTAGTAATTGATAAAAATAAAAAAAAAACTTACTAATAAAAAATATATGGTGAGTTGAGAGAGACAGTCCCAATACATAAAAGACATGACAAACTGTGAAGCTGAAACTGAAGCACTGTGGTACTGTTTATCTTTCAAATGTTCATTATGGTCAGTTTCAGATGCTGCAGCTCTTTCATAATTCATAGTTTGAGTTATTGTTTGTTCAGTATTAATTGTCAGCCTTGTAAATCCAAGCTGGACTGACTGTACATATCCTGACCAAGGAAAATAAAATTCTCACTTTGTGCAGTAATCTACACCTGCCTTTTCTGCCTCCGTCCATAATAACATATATTATATAGACTAAATGTCATCTAAAATTAACGTTTATTTGCGACATAGAATAGCAAACTATTACATGATCAAAAACAAAATAATTTTAGCAAAAAAAAAAAAAGTCTCCATGTTGAATGTCTGGGGTCGCCAGAAATTTGTGATGTTAAAATAGGGTCATGCACCAAAAAAGGTTGTGAACCACTATTACAGAGGCTTCCCCTGACAGGTTGAATCCTGCACCATTTTCAACAGTACATGCTGTTCTACTGGCCAACGATAGAACTTATTGGATGGATAGTAATTGTGAGCTTCTATTTTCTGTTTCCCAGTTTTGGCTTCGTCATATTTTTTGAGCTGCTTCATGCTGTGGTAGATGTATAGTTTTAGTAAGATGAAATGAAGTGCATAGTTCTGACACTGCTATGATGAAACTAATTGCAAAGTTACTGTATTAAATCAGCAACATTTACCAACTTGTTTACTCACGCAAACACTTTAATCCTCATTCATTTTTACATTTCAAAAGTTCTGGCGAAAAATGGGAGTGTTTTACAGCCACTTAGAGCATCATTAATGATGCTGAGTTTGGCGCTGAAGGCTGAGTGTGACGTTAGTAATCGCCTTTCCTCTACTCATATCGTAAAGGTCAGCGTGGAACTAAAGGTTGAACTGAATGAATGATTGACAGACACAAAAGGTGTTTGCAACCCCCAAGAACAAACAGGGAGAACAGAGGAATTTAATCAATTCTACAGATGAAATCATTAAAATATCCATTTTCAGTTGGCTCTGCCTCACTTAAGGTTACTGAACAGCTTTAAGGAACTTATTTCTACCTTAATATTGATCACAGTAATATTATGAATAGCAATTTATTGAAAGTAATTTAGATTAGTAATATATATCATTTTTTGACTGAAACTGGTGGTGTGAAAAATAGCCTTGGAGTGGGAGAGTCCAGTGGCTGGTGCTACATCATGACGCTGCTACTCAGTGTATCGAGAGTTGGAATCACAAACAGTGATACCGCAATAATAACGTGCAGTGAGTTTTTCTTACACTCCTCCTGTTGTGCCCCATGACTTTCAAGTTTTAACAGCACAATGGTACAAATACAATCTTCAAGTTGTGAAATTAAAAAAAGCCCTCATCTTTGTGATCTGATGTGTAGGTCTGTCATGACTATTTCGTTGTTGCCTTATTGCACTAATTTGATTTTGCATAGTCCTCTAAAGGGTTGCTATGGTGACCCAAACATTGTTATTGGACAAACAGCATACGGTCTTTTTGAGTGTAATAGTTTCACTACAGGTGTTGATATCATTGGTAGTACAGTCATTATGACAATGTCCCTATTGTCACTAGCCTGTTGTTGTAGTTTATAACAGGTCTGCAGATAAACCGGGTTGTGATCTGATCTGATGTACCTAGTGGTGGTAGAGTAGAACCTGTGTTAACCTCATTCTTGACATTCATAGACCACATGTCTAATCTGTGGTAAATAGAGTTAACAATCTGTAAATCCATTTGGGTGGAAGTGAGGGTAATATGGTTGAAACCCCTGATATTGTAATGAAGTGTGTCGTCATTGGGCAGTGTGGTGGTGGGTGGAGCCTTTCTGTGTTGACTTTACCTGCTCTTTTTCAGCTGTGCAGGTTCCCTTCCACCATTAAAAACAGGGTTTGTATTAGTTAATGGGCTCTGTGCACAGCCCCACTACTTCCTGAACTTCATGTGGGTCTTTTGTTTCCTGTCTTTTGTTATTGGACACACTGATTAATCCAGGTGTGTCTGCTACTTCTTGTTGTGACCACTGATTAATCAGGCAAACCTGGATTAATCAGTGTGTCCAATAATGAAAGATCGGAAATAAAGGACCCACCTGAAGTTCAGGAAGTAGTGGGGCTGTGCATAGAGTCCATTCTCCTGTCGATGTGTTGATGAATGACTTGATCCCTGAGTTCTTCAGTGGCAGGATCATTGCGCCTAATGTGCTACATGCTAATGTTAATGCTAGCTATGTGTATTAGTTTGGATAAAATGGAGAGACTGAATCCTACTATATAATGCACGTTGTCCGTCTGATCGATGTTGCAGCACGGGAGGGCATTTGTATGGATTTTCCTCAGCCTTCACAGGCCCGATCGCCCTTAAACTCGACAAATGAATAGAAACATTACCTGACTATCTACTAGGCACAATTTTATGTCTGTATTCAAATGTTGTGAGGTATTCTGGGCGATTTTAGCCTCTCATGCTATCATACAATGGTACCATGGGTAAAATGCTGCCAGTATGGGAATAATAAACCAAGTTAATCTTTATCTGTTGTGTCTGTATGCTGGCAAGTGTTAAGATTCCATGTAAACAATAATGGTTAATATTACAAATTAAATCTTGGCACTTGAGGTTTTTGAGACTGAGATATTTCCACTAAAAGTCTTGCCCATGCCACTGTAATGGTTAACCTGTGGCTAATTAGCGAAAGCTTTGATCACATAATCACAATGACCATGACAATGAAAGTGTGATCAGTTCCCTGACATCCCAGAATCATCTCCTAATATTTTGGAATCTTGTGTCTTCAGTCTCAATATGTTGGATGAAGGCTTTGAAAAAAAATCTCAGTCAGAATGGGTTGAATTGTGTCTTCCCTTGTGTAAAGTCTTCTACCTGGTGTTAATTCATTATTGGCTGAATCTCTCACAAAAGTAAAAGCTGTTAAGTTGTGTTTAGGACTCATCACTAATCACTTTCTATACTTTATATACAAACAGGGTTTGTCAAAAACAGAGAGGGGGATGTTTTTTTATTTATTTATTTTTTAATCATGACAAACCAAGCAATCAACAGGCCTAATTCTTTTTTTAGGTAACAGTAGGCCCTTTTGCATGTCAAACACTTGAACACTTTATCTTTAATGCAAACTAAAAATATATGAAACATTTAATTTTCTGCGACAGCCACACCTGTGATGTGGGAGATGGTCTAATTAAGTTTTAGGACCGTGGATAAGGGCTGATCACGCCAACATGGCAGAGGATTTATGGTCAGCCGGAAACTCAATCAGACTGTAAAACATAACATAAAACCTAATTGATTAAGACAGTGGTTTCGTGACCCCATTTTAACATCACAAATTTCTGGCGACCCCAGACATTCAAAATGGAGACTTTTTTTTTTTTTGCTAAAATTATTTTGTTTTTGATCATGTAGTAGTTTGCTATTCTATGTCGCAAATAAATGTTAATTTTATACGACATTTAGTCTATATAATGTATGTTATTATGGACGGAGGCAGAAAAGGCAGGTGTAGATTACTGCACAAAGAGAATTTTATTTTCCTTGGTCAGGATATGTACAGTCAGTCCAGCTTGGATTTACAAGGCTGACAATTAATACTGAACAAACAATAACTCAAACTATGAATTACAAAAAAGAGCTGCAGCATCTGAAACCGACCACAATGAACATTTGAAAGATAAACAGAACCACAGTGCTTCAGTTTCAGCTTCACAGATTGTCTTTTATGTATTGGGATTGTCTCTGTCAACTCACCATATTTTTTTTATTTGTAATTTTTTAAAATTTGTATTAATTACTAGAAATTTCAGGTGACCCCATTTGAATTCCAGGTGACCCCACATGGGGTCCCGACCCCAAGGCTGAAAAACACTGGATTAAGATTTCACATCAAAATAATTCAGCTAATTAGACTAAGTAAACAGTTTGCTCTGATGTCGGATTTCATGTCTTGAACATGCAGTTTAACATGTACATTGGCGCCTGCAGACGTATGTCCGTATGGCCTGCTGCGCACACCTCGCATGTACTAAGTGACATTTGAGAGAGAGACAGACAGACACAGAGACACCGATACAGAGAGAGATAGGTAAGGTATACAGTGTATGTAGCAGCCCTTGGCATCAATGAAACGGCGTAGAGTTCGACTGGTACAAATCTTTTTCATCATTGAGCACCGTGAAACTAAAACACAAACATTTGTACATAAGTTATTTTGCAAAGTTTACTTAGGTTACATTTTCTTTAAAAGCACAGACCTTATTACAAACAAAACATATTACTCATAATTAGAATTGAAATTTAATAGACACATATCTCAAACAAAAGAATAAACAAAAGAACAAAAAAATGCCACTACAATTAATTACCACATACCTTGCGCCGCCTACCAAGGGTGCAAACTCCTTACTCATCCAGTGAATAGCAATAGGTATGTGAACCAAACTGCGCTTTGACAAAAATAAAACAACCCATACCACATGAATATCAAGCTTGATATTTGTTCAAAATAATATGTCAAACAAATCAGACTCGCATGTTCTTTCTGTTCAGCACAATCCTGCTCTGTGTGGCAACCCAAATGCATGTGGCAAAACAGGTGTGTGGCAATCAGCCTCATTATATCCCAAAATGGGGTGTGGCAACAATAAAACAAAATGGGAAGAAAATCCAACAGAAACCAAAAATAAACTAGAAGCACTCGGAGAGCGCAGACCTCCACCAAGGCTGATCAGTGGCCCCCCCCCGTGGGCCCCCCCACGCCAAGGAGGTTATGTTTTTGCCAGAGTTTGTTTGTCTGTCTGTCTGTCTGTCTGTCTGTTTGTCTGTCCGTTAGTGTGCAACATAACTCAAAAAGTTATGGACAGATTTTGATGAAATTTTCTGGTCTGCGCCCCCCCCCGTGGGCCCCCCCACCCCCGATCACCACCAAAATTTAATCATTTCTTCCTTATCCCATTTCCAACAAACCCTGAAAATTTCATCAAAATCTGTCCATAACTTTTTGAGTTATGTTGCACACTAATGGACAGACAAACAGACAGACAGACGGACAGACAAACAAACAAACCCTGGCAAAAACATAACCTCCTTGGCGGAGGTAATAAAAACTAAAAGAAGAAAAATCTAAAATAATAAACCTATCAACAGGCCACTAACAATGCATTTATGCACATGGGGACGTTCGCAAATTCCGAGACTGCTGACAGTTCAGTTCAGGTGGTTTTTAATCATTGACAGAGTTGCCCCCCCCCCCCAAAGGATGAAATTCATTTAGCAGAAGTGGGAATGTAAAAATCAGAGGGGAGGGTTGATCCCCCCAACCAGTCGCACCCTAAATATCAAAATAACATATATTTTAATCTATACTCTCACTTTCTCATAACTTTTCTTCTGACATGTGCTGCTGACCTCTTGGCCAGGTCACCTATGTGAAAAAGACCCTGACCTCAGTGGGTTTTATCTGATTAAATAAAGGTTAAATAAAGAATGTTGATGGTGAAAGACTTTGCTTCCATTCAGCCTCCTCCTCACCGGTGTCTTTGTCCACACATGTTGTAGTTCAACGTTGACAAGGAGGCAGGAGAGAGACAGATCTACCATCGCTACTGCCTGGAGAGAGCAGCGGTCCACTGTTCTCATGTGTTCACCACGGTCTCTCAGATCACAGCTGTGGAGGCCAACCACATGTTACACAGGAGGCCAGGTGGGAACGTTCACTTAAACCACAGACTTAATGGCTTCATCTGTAGCAGGTCTATGAAAACCAACCTACAGTCATCTACCTGTCTTACTATTTAACCTGTCCCATCTCTGTGTTGATGAAATAGACGTGGTGACCCCGAACGGACTGAATGTGAAGAAGTTCTCGGCCATGCATGAGTTTCAGAACCTGCACTCCACCAGCAAGATGCGCATCCAGGAGTTTGTCCGAGGACACTTCTATGGGTGGGTACTCTATAATATGGACATCTACACATATTTATACTGATGACCTTTGAAACATGCATAATGTGCTCTCTAAGGGAATTCTTATCAATAAAAAACCCCAGTATTTTACATTATTTTCATATGAAGGGGCAAGGACCTCAGCTCCAAAATGAAGCAAAAATGGAAGTATCTTAAAACTCAAACACTGCTGAGAACCAGAAAAGCCCTGGTCCCCATAGACTGAGCCTCAACTTCTCTATAAAAATACTAAACCAAATTTTTTTTAAACATAACTCAATCCAGTCTCATTCATTTTATTTTACATTTACAGCAGGTGATGTGACTGTCCATCTGTAAATTTTGAGTTCAGTTAATAAGATCTCAGGGAAAATGGAAGGATTTGATGTTAAATAATAATAATAATAATAATAATAATAATAATAGTTGTTATGTTCTCTGAAACTGAAGTAGTTATTGTTAAAGTCTTTTATCTGGAAACATTTCTGCCAGATTTGATGACCATCCCTGACCTCAATGTTGAAAATAGTAGATACCAGATTTAGTATTTGTACTCATTATTCTTCAATTTTTCACACAAGACCTTTTCACCTGCATAAGACCTATAGTAAAACTGATGGTATCAGCACTGAAATCACATCCACTTCACAACAACCAGCTTTGAAACTACTGATGATGGAAACTTAAACTTAAATCCCTGTCTTTGGAATATTTGTTTCAAGAGTCTAGGAACTGATTCATAGCATTTATAGCGTTTATTTCATATATGCACTTGACTTATATCATAAATAAAAGGTCATTGTGATAAATTAATAACAACAATAAATGTGACATTTATTTATTAATTGCAGCAGTAAGACACACTCAGAGTTTGGCATCTATTCTGCAGGATCATCAGTCCCTGTAGACATGTTACGTGTGGATATTGAATGAATAACCTACAGGTGGATGGTGGAGGGGGTTAAAGAGCCAACAGCAGCACTGCTGTGCATCAGCACAGGTTGAAATATGCCTCTAAACTGGAGGGTGTAGACAGAAGTGTGTCAGTGTGTTTGTTATGTAACAGTGGAGTTAGAGTACCTGTTAATGTACTGTCATTTATGTAAAATACTGCTGGTATGATGTTAATTTCACTGTTTTCTGCTCTAAGTCACTTTCCTCACATGTGAAAAACAGGCGACTGTTTAGTAAAAGACAGACTGGTCTGCAAAGCTAGAGATGTGCCTGAAAAGTGTGGATGCTCCAATCTGTTAACAATAAATAAAAATGAATAGGTAACATAAGTGTGCATGTGAGTGGTAAGCAATGTTAACCAGACTTAACACAAAATATAAGAAAGTGTTTTTTTTTCTTTAAACAAGCATGATATTATGTTTCTCCTTCTGGCAGTCACCTGGACTTCAATCTAGAGAAAACCCTTTTCTTCTTCATTGCTGGACGTTATGAGTTCTCCAACAAAGGCGCTGATATTTTCCTGGAATCCCTGTCCAGACTCAACTACCTGCTGAGGGTCAGAGGCTCCTCAACATCTGTTACTGTGATAGAACATACGCAGTTGCATACGCTATGGCTGAAATCATTTTTTAAAAAAATCAATTTTCTTCCCCTACAGGTCCACAAAGATGATGTGACGGTGGTAGTTTTCTTCATCATGCCTGCCAAAACCAACAACTTCAATGTGGAGTCTCTGAAGGGTCAGGCAGTTCGCAAACAGCTCTGGTACGACCTGCAGTTCAGTTCAGTACAGAACAAATGAAAGACCACATCTACAGCTGACCATCAGTTTAACTACCATCTGCTCAACACTCTCCATTCCCACAGGGACTCAGGTCCTTAAATTGTTCACGTCTACTCTAATCTAATGTAATCCATGTCCTTTTAAATATTTTATCAAATCTTTGAACGTAGATTGTTGGATGGGCATGGAAGACATAAATTACATGTTCCATTTTTTTCCCTTTTCATGTTCCACTGATTTTGCTGTTTACAGAATGTTTGTTGGTGTTGACCTCTGTGTTTGTACTTCCATCCATACACTACACTACTACAGTATTGTACAGTATATGGAGGCGGAACAATATGAAAACAAAACGATTCTGGTTCCTTCAGCTCTTCTTCCTTACTGTTACACTCCTACAGCCCTTTTCCAGCAACATGGAAGTTGTGCCTTTCTGGTTTGTAAGTCTAATTTTTAACTTTGTAGAAAAATAATTAGTGATATAATATACAGGGTGAGGAAGCAAAATTTACAATGAACATTTAGTTGTTTTTTCTCAGCAGGCACTACGTCAGTTGTTTTGAAACCAAACATATATTGATGTCATAATCATACCTAACACTATTATCCATACCTTTTCAGAAACTTTTGCCCATATGAGTAATCAGGAAAGCAAACATCAAAGAGTGTGTGATTTGCTGAATGCACTCGTCACACCAAAGGAGATTTCAAAAATAGTTGGAGTGTCCATAAAGACTGTTTATAATGTAAAGAAGAGAATGACTATGAGCAAAACTATTACGAGAAAGTCTGGAAGATACTATTAAAGAAGAATGGGAGAAGTTGTCACCCGAATATTTGAGGAACACTTGAGCAAGTTTCAGGAAGCGTGTGAAGGCAGTTATTGAGAAAGAAGGAGGACACATAGAATAAAAACATTTTCTATTATGTCAATTTTCTTGTGGCAAATAAATTCTCATGACTAAACTAATTGGTCATACACTGTCTTTCAATCCCTGCCTCAAAATATTGTAAATTTTGCTTCCCCACCCTGTAGTGTGTTGGAAACATGAAACCTTGGGTTCCTGGGGAAACAAAATAAATAGGACATGTTATATTCTACATGTTGGAAAAAGAGAAAAGAAAAAAAACAAAAAAACAAAAAAAAATCAAGAAATCTGAGAAACCAGTAGAAGAAAATAAGCAGTTACTGCTAATTTATAAATGTTTATGCTCATAGACAAGTTCCTCTTTGTCCTTAGTTAAGTGAAGTTTTTAAAGCAGTCTGTAACAGTCATGGAGTGTTTTCATGTGTTCATACAGCAGATTATTAACTATTACTAACTAATATTATTAACTCCTGATTAACACTAAGGGATTTCTCCCATTTGTGTTTGACAGGGATACAGCTCACACTGTGAAGGAGAAGTTTGGAAAAAAGCTCTACGATGCTTTACTGAAGTAAGTAAAGGCTGATGGTTGTACATCCCAAAATATGCAGTAAAATAGTCATAAAAATATGCCCTAACTCTATTAACTCTGTCATTAAAATGTAAATCCTAATTTTAATATTTAAAATTTTCTCATTTTTGACCTGAAAAAATGTTCAGAAGAGCTATTTTCCATTTCAGTCCAGCTCCATCTACTCTCCACTTTCACAGCTAGAGTTTAACCAAATGTAGTGAAATGTATGCTATTTTATACTCTGCATTCCCTGGATGGAAGAGTTTGTTTTTCATCCACAGCACACCTGTCCATCTGTCTGTTCTCATTATGTTTAAAACACATTTTCTCACCCATTTCATAGGTTAAAAACTTGGTAGGTACATTGTTTTACTGTAATTGAGATACTGTTGATGCATCTCAACCATTTACTAATGAGACATGAATTATAGTTTATTAAAGCTTTATTAAGTAGTAACAACCTGATAATCATGAACCAATTCTAAATCCTCTATAAGGACATCTTCTTTCACTATTGACCGTTGTGTTGTTGTGTTATTGTGTTATTGTTATGTCTTTCATCAGAGGACAGATCCCAGATATGAACACTATTCTGGACAGAGACGACTTCACCATCATGAAGAGAGCCATCTTTGCCACTCAGGTTCTGTTACCCACCATCTGAAAAATATTTATATTCATCTTTTTTCCATTCTCTTGTGCTGACATTGCACTTTTGACATGGAACCGCCACTAATCCCATCTGACCCAAGGGTTTCAATATGAGCCATGCTGTATATTGTGCTTAAATGTCCAAAAAATGCAGCAACAATGAAGATAGGGCTTCTGTTCCACTGGGAATCAATACATGAAAAGCCCCTCTTGTCTCCTTATGTTATATATTTGAGGTACATCATTTTATCCCAAACATAGAACCACATTATTGTATGACATCTTTGGGTTGCCAGTAGCGGATCCAGATAAAATGGAAGGGGGGGAGCTATATATACATACATATGTGATATCCTTATTCCAATTGTCATATTCCTGCTCAGCATAACTGCTTGTTTACAGAACATATTGTGCATTACGTTCGTATTTCACAACACAATATCCATTTTAATCTTAATTAACCGTGAAGCTTAGACATAAATATTAAATCCTGAAAAGTGAAAAGACAATCATATTGCAAATAAGTCAGTCTGTGTGACAATGGAGATTTAGTGCAGTAGGTAAAGTCTTTAGTCTGCAGTGCAGGAGACTGGGGGTTTGATGCCAGGTCGAAGCAACAATTTTTTCGGCAGATTTTCAACCGGGGGGGTGGCGCCCTTGGTGCCACCCCCCCCGGTGGTAGGTAAATCCACCATTGGGTTGCTCAGAAATACACCAGCATAAGTTACTGTAGGATGTGTGGGCTGTGATAACCAATCAGGGGCTTGTTTATGGGTTAAATAGTGAATGCAGCCGTTTGCGCGCCCTTCAGCGCAAATAGTGAGCGAATGATGGGTCGGCGAACGCAGAGGTTTAACAAATGCAAAATCCATTTCTGCGCTCATTGTGTTTGCTAAGCCATCCTTCGCTCACTATTTGCATTCAAGGGTGCGCTAAACAGGTGAGTTCACTATTTAACCCAGAAAGAACGCCTCCGCTCCCACTGTTTCCAGTCATCTGATCTGACAGCATTATGGTTAGAATGAAGAATTATTATAGGCTATCTGTGACCCCGGATCTGTGACCTCCTCCCTTACCCTCACCTGTCTGGACGGACCTCCTCACCCTCATGTGACTATAGATGCACCCCCTCAGCTGTCTGCATATGCCAACCATTTTGCGTTGCGTTGGGGTTAACGAACTAACGCACAAACGCATTTTGTGTTGCGTTAGTTGTTAACGAACAAAGAGCGAGCCCAGAAACGGGATAGCGCAAAATGCGTTAAATGGATGCATTTTGCATCGCGCTGGGCTTAACGATTTAATGAGCTAGTGCAGAAACGAGCCCCAGAGCCATAAAGTCCAGTCTTACTGGATTATTAGAGGTGCATTATTTGTGTGACTTCTTGAATACTCTTTTTTTATTATCTTTTATTCCAATGAGACTCTGGAATTGCACCTGAGAATCCAAACTGAATATTCGCAACCTTAAAACAGAAGTGGACAATGTTTAGAAAAGCTAAACAGATAAGCTCCTCCCACTCTTACTAATGTCACTCCCCCAGAATGCAAACACAACTGCACAGGACAAAAACAGAACAGTTTTACACTGTAACTCAGTCTGTTTTAAATAAGCTTTGGCCCAAATGGTGGCCTTTCTGGATCATGATCACATCTGACTTGTTCTTCACCCTGGCTTTTGTAAACAATGTTCATAGACAGTGGTTTCTGGTCCTGAGCCCATGTAGTGATTTCCAGAACACACTCATTCTTTGTTTTAATGCAGTGCTGCCTGAGGACACACAGATTATAGACATCCAGTACTGATTTTCAGCCTTGCCCCTTGCAAACAATAATTTCTACAGATTCTCTGAAGCCTTTGATTATATTATATACTGCTGCAGATTATAGATATTCATAGTCAATTCTGGACAATTTTACAGTGAGGAACATTATTCTGAAACTGTTCCTCAGTTTTTCGCAGGTAGGTGACCATCTGATTATCTTTTTTCTGAAAGCCTCAAACACTCAAAGATGTTCAATCGTATTCCTGACCTGTTTGAAAATTCACTTCATTATTTGCAAAATATTCCTTCAGATGATTGTTTTATTGTATGTAACATTTAATTTTCCCGTCTTTTGTTGCTGTGGCCAAAGGGACAGGGACCTGGGCTCCAAAACAAAACCAAAACAGAGCTATTTTTTGAAAATGTAATACTGGTAACAGGGATTTAGGATTTCTGGGTGATTTCTGGGTGACATTTCAGGTGTCAAACATGCGGCCCTGGGGGCCAAATCCAGCCCGCCAAAGGGTCCAGTCAGGCCCTTGGGATGAATTTGTGAAATGCAAAAATTACACTAAGATATGAACAATCCTTTTAGTTCAGGTTCCACATTCAGACCAATTTAATCTCAAGTGGGTCAGATCAGTAAAATACTATCATAATAACATAGAAATAATGACAACTCCAAATTTTTCTCTTTGTAAATGTAAATATTTTCATGTATTTACACTAAAACAAAGTATAATTTTGCAAAAAATGTGAATAACCTGAACAAATATGAACAAGCTGAAATGTCTTAAGAGAAATAAGTACAATTTTAACAAGATTCTGCGTGTTATTAAATGTTTTGTGTATTTGAAAGTTATAATGTACATGTGGAAATGATAAACTGAGACATAATATTGTTAAAACTACACTTATTTTTTCAGTTTGTTCATATTATTCACATCTTTTGAAAGGATAGTTTGTAGATGTAAACCTTTTCATATTGTAAATTTACTTTTTTTTGCTCTAAAACATAGAGAAAATTTTGGAGTTGACATTATTTCTATATTATTATGTTATTATTTTACTGGTTCGGCGCACTGCAGATCAAATTTAGCTGAATGTGGCCCCTGAACTAAAATGATTTTGACACCCCTGCCTTAGATTAACACTAAACCTCTCTTTTTTTCTAGCCTCCCCTGACAGACAGACAGACAGACAGACATATAGACAGATGTAGTGCAACACAGTTAGACCGTCGCTCTGCCTCACGTCTGTCACAGAGTCCCTCTTCTTGATGCTGCCTCTCCAGTACGGTACAGAAGAGGGTGCTCACCACCACTGCAGCTTTTTGCAGATATTGAAGGACACCGGCCCTCTGAGGAAGTACAAGTACCTCTGTCCTGCATCTGTGTTTTCTGTCCAGCCCAGTTTATCATCCCGTTAAGCTCCCAGGTAGTTGTAGTCTGTACAAGCTCCACACAGTCACTGTTGATGATCACAGGCTTCAGTTGAGGCCGAGGTCTAAGTCCACCACCATCTTCCTGGTCTTGGTGATGTGGTTGGAGTCCTGGATTAGTTTCCTGTTCTACTCCTCCTGTCCACTCCTGACACAGTGTCATCCACAGTCTTCTGCACATGGTTAACACCAGCTTTGTCCAAATGTTCAGTGTGATTCATCCAAACAGCTGGTCTCTGGTCTAGCCATAAAAGGAGGTCTCAGTCCAGAACAAACTGAACCATGGTTTGGTTCATGAGCACTGTGAAAACACTTTTTGGATTGTTTGGACTTTGGGACCAGTTACAGGAAGTTATGTAAGGGTTTTGTTGTGAAAAAACAAAAGATGAAAAAGGACACCTGCCTTCAGTCAGTTGTTAATGTAGTTGTTTGCCAGGAGGTAGTTAGTTATCTGCATCTGACAGGGTAATGACGGACTATCTGATATATGGCACATGGTTTGGTCAATGTTTTGAAGCAGTTTAATCGCTCACCATCTCTTCGACGTCAGACCTTTATATCGGTCCATCAGAAGGGCACAGATGTGTGAAATACGTGACCTGTTTAGTCCTTTTACTATCACTGAGCTGGTCTTGGATGTAATTCTCATCTCGTCATTGTTGGAAAAGTCTGACTCTTACTCCTTTTACTCTTGATCTGAGCCTTTGCTCCATGCTTTCTGGAAAACACACTGCCCCTTCACCAGCTGGAGGATATGTTTCTCTATTCTCCAACCTCAGGGGTGGTTCAATTATAGAGCAGCATGAAATACTATTTTAATTTGGATGGTTGAATTCTTGGGTTTAATCACATTAGTCAGTATTAGTTAGGAGTCTTTTGTGTCACTAGATTTTCTTTGTTTCACTGGTCAGTCATAAATTTCTTAGGACAGGTCACATCTTGGTCACATACTAAACTGACAGAGTTATGATCGCAGGACTAATACACATGCCCACAGACGATCGTAAACAATTAGACGTTAAGAGGTAAACACTAAATAGGGGGTTTTACATAGAGTTGAGGTTTCACATCTGTTTGACTTTAGAGTCAGATGACACCAGTCCATGTTCTGTGACCCAGCCCACCTGTAGCACAAGGGGTTCAGCCCTGATCTTCAGTTTGGAGATCAGTTTACAAGGATTATAAAAGTGATGCGCATTGCAATGTTCTGGATCCATTTCCCTGCTTGGGGTGTGGATCCTCAGCTGAGTTATATTTCGTTTGTGATCAGATCAAGTCAATAATTAAAGCTATAAAAATGAGACCAAAAAGAATCCGGACTTTTTCTTGGAGCTTCCAACAAAAGAACACGTTTACAAGCGCTCCAAATGTTTTTTCACCTTCCTTATAGATGATATGGCCAAAGATGCAGCATTTGGAGGTGTAATGATAAAAATGATGATCCAAATTATTATATATGCATGTATTACAGTGTTTTTCAACCTTTGGGTCGGGACCCCATGTGGGGTCGCCTGGAATTCAAATGGGGTCGCCTGAAATTTCTAGTAATTGATAAAAAAAACAAAAAAAAAAAAAACAAAAAAAACAAAAAACAACTTACTGATAAAAAAATATATGGTGAGTTGAGAGAGACAATCCCAATACATAAAAGACATGACAAAACTGTGAAGCTGAAACTGAAATACTGTGGTTCTGTTTATCTGTCAAATGTTTATTGTGGTCAGTTTCAGATGCTGCAGCTCTTTCATAATTCATAGTTTGAGTTCATGTTTGTTCAGTATTAATTGTCAGCCTTGTAAACACAAGCTGGACTGACTGTACATACCCAGACCAAGGAAAATCAAATTCTCACTTTGTGCCGTAATCTACACCTGGTTTTTCTGCCTCCGTCCATAATATACATTATATAGACTAAATGGCGTCTAAAATTAACATTTATTTGCAACATAGTATAGCAAACTACTACATGATCAAAAACAAATTAATTTTAGCAAAAGAAAAAGTCTCTGTTTTGAATGTCTGGGGTCGCCAGAAATTTGTGATGTTAAAATGGGGTCACGAGCCAAAAATTGGTTGGGAACCACTGATGTATGATATGTATGTACTTAAAACTTAACATCTGATGCTTTGCAAAGTAGCGCACTACAATGCCTTAAAATACATGGTAGCTTTCCAGTTGCACCATTATGTACTAGCTGTGTAATAATAGCACAGAGAAATGCTTTGGAAGATGAATCCCCAGATCCCTGGTTTATATGAATGGGACAACAGCAATCAATGTGAATGATGGGATGTACTG
Organism: Sphaeramia orbicularis; assembly: GCF_902148855.1. NCBI lineage: Eukaryota > Metazoa > Chordata > Actinopteri > Kurtiformes > Apogonidae > Sphaeramia > Sphaeramia orbicularis. The sequence goes on along the minus strand of NC_043968.1, from coordinate 71,993,404 downwards.
AAGATAAATTTCATAGACAGACAAGAGGGGGATTCCCCTGAGCCAAAAGCATGAATGAAAATCAGTGGTGGAACCACGAAGAGCCTGGGTTAATTACCTTCTTCTGGCTCAGACTACACATCAATAGACTAGCTTTGTCATGATATATGTTACAGCACAGTGTGAGCAGCAAAGAGCCTATAAAAAGCTCTTTCTCAATTAAATGAATTTATACTAACATCAATATTTCAGAGGTCAGAAATGGATTGTGAGTAGTATTGACTACAAGTATGTGAGGAGTAATGGAACAACCACTGCTGATTGGAAGAAATGCAACTGTGATTATTTCTCTTTTTGTCATTTTTTCATTTAGCCTCTCCACTATTTATAGCTTTGTTTGTTTCATAAGGTTGTAGGATCAGAACAGGCTGGTTCAACCCTCCTTCAGTCAGAGCCACATATAAGGACAATACTGACAATACTGTACCTACTGCAACAAGGTTTTCCACATACTCCATTTTTTCCCTTAACCTGGGCGACAGTATGGGGTCTTTAGTACTTTGTCTCTGCTGCACATGTTCTCCTTTGTGAACGAATATGGACTGTATCTGTCCTGACCAAACCCCTCTGCTTCATTACTTCTGCCAGGAGTTATTGTGATCACTTTTTGTTGTGTGTTTGTTTGTTTGCGTATTTTGTTTGTTAGCAACTTTATTACAGGAAAACTATTACAACCATCTTTACCAAACTTTACCCACAGATAGGCCTAGGCCCTGGGACGAACCCATTAAATTTTGGGCCAAGTAGGCCAAAGTTCAAGGTCACAGCAAGGTCAAAAAATCTACAATTTTCCTATCTCTCATCATTAAGCAATTTTCGAAAATTCATAAAAAATTAAAAATGACTCCCATTAGCCTCTAATTTGATACAACCGTAGCTTATAATAATATCTCGTATCTGGCACAAAATTGTCCACATCCACTGTGGAATATGGACTCTGTGGACATTTCAATTTAACATTGAAAATCCCATTTACGACACATTTTTCATTATAACTCAACAAATATTGATTGGAATTGAATATAATTTGACATACACATGACTGGTACCAAGCTTCAACTTTTTCTGCTGTATGGAACAACCTTGAAACAGTTTCATTTAAAAAGAAATAGTCGATCCACACATCCACACTGTTTTGGGTGCTTGGCAGAACATTTGCATTCTCTGAACACTTGTTTAAAATGTGCAGATTGTGGTTTTGTATTGTCTTGTGGAAATATCCTTGGACATCCCTGGAAAAGTTGTCGTATTGAAGGCAGTATGTGTTGCTTCAAAATCTCAAATCTCATTCAGGATTGGTGGTGTAACCCCCCCCCCCAGACCATGACAGACTCGGACTTTGGGATTTGTTGCTGGTAAAACACAGTGTCCATTTCTTCCACAATGGATGTGGAACTGAATTGATGTGATGCCAGCTGAGGGATCACACAGTTCAATTTAGGCTTGTATTGCTCTTTCCACAATGAAATGTATTCAGATTCTTTGAGTCTTTTAATTCCGTATATTAGACATAGAGATATCCAAATCCCTACAGTGTTTTTCTTTGAGGAGCACTCTTTTTAGATATTTCCTGTCTCTTACATATTTGTTGTTATTTGTTTGTTTGGCCATCTTTACCCCATCATTGTTCCTATAAAGAGCAAAAACTTCTATGGATGGTGTTATTGTACCACATCATGATTACAGTAGTTTGTTCATATCAGCTGTTTCACATTGTCATTTAATTATTATACCTCATTACTAGCCCTTATTTATAAATTAAATGAAGTTGACCAGACAAAACACAAAATATAGTTTGAAATCTGTGGTTTTACGTATCGAATCATCTTATCCTTGCCATTCCAAAATTATTTAAATCTGACATCCAGTGTAAAACCACACAGACACAGCGTCATTATTTATTTAACATAAATGAAGTTAATATGTAGAAAAGTTGAGTTGATGAAACTAAGTACACCCCATGGTTCAATAGTTTCTAGAGTCACCTCTAGTAGGGAATGGTTAAAAAACAGGTCGTCTATCTGCAAGTGATGAAGCTTGTTTTGATTCCTCCACTTTCCTGCAATGCGTCTCCCTCTTTAATCTACAGTGTGCTGCTTCCTGCTCCCTCCCTCCCTAATGATGTGGTCGATATTCTGCAGTTTGGCTTCATGTCCAAAGGCTCTGGTTGATCTGTGTCTGTCTGTCTACCCTCTGTTCTCTTGCTGTGCTGCTCCTCTTCTCTTCCTGATCCCTGTCAAGCCCATTTTCCACTAGATTTCCGGGAGCTTTTATTACCAGGAACTTATTTAGCTGGGTAAAAGAATTCCTAATCTGTGTGCTTTGTGTTTCCACCAAACCTCAAAGTTTCTGTAAGTGTATTCAAACCAGGCTTGGTGATTTCTAGTTGCCGACTCATAGTCTCACTGAATTTCTTTTGAGTATATTCATCATACGTTTGAGTAGATCCAGGGTCTTTTGAGCATATTTCCTGAATACGCTCTTTAGTGTACGCCAGGGGTTTTCAAATCCTTGAGTGCTGGTATCCTGCATGTTTTAGATATTTCCCTCTTCCATCACACCTAGAAGCCATTACATCGTTATCAGGCTTCTGCAGAGCATGATGACGAGCTGATCATTAATTGAACCAGGTGTACTGGAAGAGGGAAATATCTAAAACATGCAGGATACTGCAGGATACATACCAGTTTACTGGCCCTAAACTGGAAAAAAAAAATGTATTGAGCAAATATGTTCAAGGTCCAAGCTTATTATACAGGGTTATTCAAAATGAATGAACCAATTTCATGACGCACTGCTTCAGTTCTCAAGCATCGTCATGGAATGAGTCAGTGACCATTTGAAAGAGGAGTTTTGTAAGTTTTGAATGGTTAACCTTGATGAGCTTAAACATCGAATAAGAACAGCGATCAACTCAGTGGATTGTGATATGTTGATACGTGTCTGAGAGGAATTCTCTTATCACATCGATGTTGTCCATGCTGCAGGTGGTGACACACCGAACACTTGTAAGACAGGAAATAAAAATTTATTGTGAGTAGAATACTTGTGACTTGACTAAAGATTTCTATTGCTTTTCCTTATTAAAATATTGTGTAATGAAATCGGTTCATTCTTTTTAAATAACCCTGTACAAAGCATATTCAGATGGACAGACAGATGATTGCATTGTACCTGTAGGAATAGACATGATCGTCATCCACTTCTTGTAGCTTCTCTTCTTTTGCTCCATTTTCCAAATGTTCAAAACACAAAGTGAATCTTATAAAAATAGAATACACCAGTTTACAGACACACACTGGCTTTTATGGGTGAACGTAACTGTGGAACACTGACAGTGTGTTCCACCAATCAGCATTCTTCAGCACACCGCCCCGCCCCCAAGAATTCCTGAGAATCTGAAAAGTCCCACCCTCCTACCAGGAACTTGCTCAGGGGAAGTTTTGGGTCAAGGGAAAGTTTTTTACCGGGTTATTTTGGTGGAAACGCACAGAGGTTTTCAAAGTCCCAGGTAAAGTAAAAGTTCCTGTAAAAGTTCCTGTGGTGGAAAAGGGGCTAAAGCTAGCGGGACTACTTTTTACACGTTTTAATAACAGTGGTAGCTGATGGTTCCTCTGTGATTTTCATGTGCAGAGACATAGCCTTCCTCCAGTGACCACCCACAACATGTTGGATGACTCCACAGATCCCATTCTGAGCAACGTGAGACGCATTAACCTGTTCAACTCTAGGACTGACCGTGTAAAGGTATGCAACACACTGGACTTCACACACTGATCATGAAGAATAATATCATCATCATATGTGTTAAATAATATATTACTATTTCATGTGAAGACCTTGTAAAATCAGAATGATAAAACATGCATCTGGTGACTGACCATTATAATAATAATAATAATAATAATAATAATAATAATAATAATAATAATAATAATAATAATAATAATAACAGTAATAATAATAATAATAATAATAATAATAATAATAACAGTAATAATAATAATAATAATAATAATAATAATAATAAAAATAATAATAACAGTAACAATAACAGTAATAATAATAATAATAATAATAATAATAATAACAGTAATAATAATAATAATAATAATAATAATAATAATAATAATAATAATAATAATAATGATAATAATAATAATAAAGGCCAAAAACTTATCTCTTACAAAAACAAATTTTCCATGTTTTCCATGTGATCAAATGTGACTACATGTGAAATTGTAGAATATATTTAATTGTAATGTGTGAAGCTCTTGTAGATCCTGTGATACATTTAATTCCATATGATTATATCAGTGGTGTACATGGGGTTTGAGTCAGGGTCTTCAGTAAAACAATAGTAAACACATCTATGGTACAACCATTACAGCCATATACAAAAAAATGAACATGTTCAGATGTAAACCACAATGAGCATGGCAAAATATTCCTCCAATACTAAAGCACTCACCTGTCACCTCTAAATAAGGTCCATACATCTGTCTTTTCTGACAGTGTTTAATGAAATTCTCATGCATCCACAGAGGCTATAAACACTGAGATGGTTAGGATCATGTAAATGCATTAAGTTCTGTTATACTGTCTGAAAGGTTCCTCCTTTGAAAAAAATCAGTGACTTATACTTTTACTGTGAAGGTTTGTCATGACTTAACTCAGCTTTGAGTCTGTTCAGATCAAACTGACTTCAGAGTTCTGCCTCTGGAAAGATCTGCTCAGAATCCAGCCATCCAACCAACATCAGTCTGTTGATCTTCTAATCTGTTCCTAATTTAACCCATGTGCAGCGTTCTGTATTGGGCTTTGTGAACTCTGCTGTCCCACCGCCTGTAGGGTCAGCTCAAAGAAATCACTGAATTTACCCTGATTTTGACAGATGTGTGCTCTTTCAATAAAAACTGAGAAGTATCTGTAGTGCTGGACTTTGAGGCGTTAGAGTGACTTTTTGGATGTAGGATATTTCAGTTCAAATGCAACAAAATTACCCATGAGCAGCCTTGTGGACAGAAGAAGGATAAAACTGACGAAATACTAAAGAAAAACACATTACACACAATCAATTTCATTTTATATTGACAGCAGACAATGCCTTGCAGATGGACCATCACTCACTCACATGTAATACGTGGGGAACTTATTATCGTACATTGTAAAATGGGTTTGACATGTAGTCCCACATTTTTCCCAAACCCCTTGGACACTGCATCATCTACTGTACAAAGTGTTTTTATAATTTGTTTCTGTGCCATGTGAAGGATGATTGTTCTATGTTCTGTGTTTCGTCCTTGATGCTGTCCTCGTAGATTATCTTCCACCCTGAGTTCCTTTCCTCCACCAGTCCTCTGCTTCCCATGGACTACGAAGACTTTGTCCGTGGCTGTAACCTTGGAGTCTTCCCGTCCTACTATGAACCATGGGGATATACGCCTGGTAGTCTTTTTTATGTTGAAAATACCAAATGTGTGTTGGGTAGTGAAAGGACCGGGTCAGTACATAGTGTGATTTTCACAGGTTGTATCGTGTTATGGCAGCATCGTGGCTGCGGAGCTGATTACAGCTAGAACACCACATTTTCCACCAGTAGAACTGCTACATATATAAGAACTGGCTCAGTGATCCACTAGAAATACTCACCAAGTCTATGTTAATGGATACAGCACAAAGCAAATGAAACAAGTGGTGCCAGGCACAACAAACCCCGCCCCTCACATGCGTTGTAGCTTATTTTGACATCGAGCCAGCTGATGTTATCATGTCTATGCGTGTGTTGATGTCAGCATATCAACTGCCTCTATATACGTATGTGCCAAGTTTGAAGTAAATTGAAACAAAATTTATGTTTTTATAGATATTTGAAATTTTGCCTGTTATTAGTAAATGGGAAAAATCAAGATTAAAAAAATTCATAAAAAAATTGAACTTGGACCTACTTATCCCAAAATATAATCACATCTATTCTGGGTCACTGGCAATCTATAAACCCAATTTGGCATAAATTCAACCAATAGTTTTGCTGCTATAGACATGTGAAATGTTGCCCATCATAAGTAAATGGGGAAAAAAAGATTTTAAAAATTCTTTTAAAAAAATTTCAGCTTTGACCTACTTTTCCTAAAATGTAAGGATGTCTATTCTGGGTCACTGGTAATCTATAAATCCAATTTGGTATGAATTCAACCAATAGTTTTGCTGCTATAGACATTTGAAATTTTGCCTATTATAAGTAAATGAGGAAATTTTTTTTTTTAAAAGATTTGTAGAAAATTTTAACTTTGACCTACTTTTCCCAAAATGTAACCAGATCTATTCTGGGTCACTGGCAATCTATAAACCCAATTTGCTGTGAATTCAACCTATAGTTTTGCTGCTAGAGTGTTAACAACAAAGAAACAAACTGAACCAAAAACAATGCCCCTTGCCTCCTTTTTGGGGGGCGGGGTAATAAACACAAAGTAAGACAGATGAAAGACATCGCGGAGCAGGTCGATTTTCAAAGTAAAATACCCTGTTCAGCCGCTGCATAATATAAAATGATCAATCAATCAAACAAATTTTATTTATATAGCGTCAAATCATAACAAAAGTTATCTCATGATACTTTACATTTGGAGCTGGTGTCGACCAGACTCTTAATAAACCAACACATGATAAAACCTTTTCTCAGGGCCGCTTGGAGCTTTCATACTGTCATCATAGCCAGAAATACTGATTAACTAGATTAGATTAGATTAGATTAGATTAAACTTTATTGATCTCACAATTGGGGAAATTTAACTGTCAAGAATAAAGTGCAAAAAAAGTTTGCATGCATAGAGTGCAAAAAACAAGATACAACTGTAATAATAATAGTAAAAAAAAACTAAAAAAACTACAGGCTATATTCATATTTACAACACAGTGGAATTGCTAAAGGTCAAAGTGCAGATGAAACACATACAGGACAGGGTTACACTGTTGTGTTGTACAGACTGACAGCACACACAGGTGTCTCTAAACTACATCCGCTGCACTGCGGTGATCCTAATTTCACTCATTTTAAGACGACTGGTATCAATTAGCTGCACCTTTTCAATGAGGTTAATCCAGGGAATGAATATTTATGCAATTACTTATTTTAGTCATAACTGTATCTTTTAAGCGAAGACACTTTAACACTTCGAACTGTTTAAAGTGGTTCCATATTAGTCACATCTGGGCAACTCCCATCTATGCCATAGACTCTAGATAAAAATCAGTGTCAAATCACCTTTTCCTCCCACTGTGTAAAAACCATAATCCAAAGACCAAAAACCATAATCCTGCAGTAACAGCAACAGCCATGTTGTCTGTGTGAAGTGATTCAGCAGTTTGGACGTGTTGTTCAGCCAGTTCCTGTGAACACAATCTGAACACAAACCAGTCTCAGGATATTTACATAAAGCTGTAGGTATTAGGGTAATATTTATGTCCTATACTGCAGAGGTCACCATGTACTCAAACCAGTCACCAGAACCACATCATTCAGTACTTGGCATTTTGTTCTCAGTTCTACAGTTGCGGAACAAATTATTAGACCACCCTTGTTTTCTTCACTTTCTTGTTCATTTTAATGCCTGGTACAACGAAAGGTACATTTGTTTGGACAAATATAATAACAACAAAAATAGCTCATAAGAGTTTAACTTCAGAGCTGATATTTAGCCATTTTCTATGTTTTCTTGATAATAACCAAAATCACTTTAGTTCTTACATCAGTAGCTATGACTTTGTACCAAGGTTATAATAGTTTTGGATTTTCATTCTAGTTTAGTTTTATTTAGTTTTGGCTTTTTTTTCTCTTATTCAGTTAGTTTGACTTTGTTTTTAGAGCAGGTTTGCTAGTTTTCATTAGTTTTCGTTATTTTCTAACTACTTAGTTTTAGTTTAGTTTTAGATTTTTTTTTTTTTATATCTTTTTCTTCTTCGCGGTCATATTCAAATAAATCCCAGACAGGATTCTGCTGCTTTCTCCCAACTTTAGTCTCCGTGTTTCCAGGTAGAGTGGGGACCAGAAGACGACTGTAAACCACAAGTGACCACAAGTGACCGTTAAATATCATATGGTGCCAGCAGCTAAAATTGCTTGAGGGAAATAAATCGATTTCGTATCAATCTGACATTGACAAAGACAAAAACGAAGGGAATTTTATCCATAATTTTTATTTGTTTTAGTTAGTTTTGTAAGCATACAATACAGTTTCAGTTAGTTATCTTTTTTTTTCCTTTTAATTCTAGTTTTTATTTATTTCAGTTAACAAAAATGTTTTTACAATTCTAGTTTTCGTCATTTCGTTAGTTTTCGTTAACAATAAAAACCTTGCTTTGTACTGACAAAAACAGTGCTTTTAGGCATTCCGTGTTTTCTTTTCCGTCTGTTTTAGTCACATGATACACACAGGAGTTAGTACTTGATTGCATAACCATTGTTTTTGATGACCTTTGATGGTCGATAATTTTTTCCGCGACTATATGTACATGCAGAGCTGAAGACTAGGTTATGTTAGTTGACAAGGCCATTACAAGTTTAAAGAGGGTATGCACATACGTCCCTTCCCCCCGGGCCGCGCCCCTCTAAGTCAGACTGAGTGGCAAACACCAGCCTGCTCAACATGATGGAGTATAGCAGTAAACACAGCCAGACTGGGAAAATGTGAAATATGACATTAAATTAAGGACAACTGGACTGGACACGGATCTGTACGAGCTACCAAAGAACAAGTGGTCCACAGACATTGACATGTGGACAGAAATCACGTATCCGGACATCCAGGGTGTAGGGGATCATTGCTATTTTTACCTGAAACAAATATGCATGGTTTCATCATCACTGACAACCAGGGTCCAAAACTAGGCAGAGAACCAACTGAGCCAAAGTGCATTTACACTAGACCGTGGACTGACCCCAGTGAATATATGCATGATTTACTGGGACTGAGGAGATTTACATCTAGTTCAGATCGAGTACTTTATAAAACACAGATACTACTGCTGTGGACCAGCAGGGTACGACTTTATTCTGGTAAATTATTATATTTTTCCCACCTGTTTTTAAATTATATTATTCTTGTAATATTATGGCTTTATTGTCAGCATATGACGACTTTAATCTCATAAACTAATGACATTTTTGTTAAATTATGAGTTGTTTTTATAACTACGACTTTATTCTCATAACATTGTGATTCTTTTTGTATTCAACTTTATCATAAAATTACGAGTTTGATATCGATATTTTATGACTTTATACTCGTAGTGACAAGTGTTTTTATTTTCTCATGTGGCCCTAATACGCCATCATAGCTTTATTCTCCAGTTCCCTGTATTTGAAAAACTGGGTTAGCCTCAGTTTAAGTTAGTTTCCTAACCATGTAGGAGCACAAGATTCAGAATCACAAAATGAAGACAAAAACCATGAAAGATCTGATCATGAAACCAAGAGCTTTACTAAGAAGTAACGTTAGCCAAAACAATACGTAATTTAAGGTCTGATTTGACCCAAAAATACAGCATAAATGAATGTTACCTGACACCAAACGGGATCCACAGATCTAGGTTTGGTTTCCTGGATTTGTGGATCCATCTACATCTCTTTACTTTGTCTTTCGGTGCCTGTAAAACGATAGCTCCGACTGCTTTTCAAACATGTTCATACAATCAATTGCACAACAGCTCTTCCCCGTTTTTTATTAAATATTGTTCTTCAGTTTTACACAGTATTGAAGCCAACGCTGTCACTCATCTCCCTCTTTCTGCCACTCAGTGGGCAGAACTGCAGTGACTTCTGCTAGCAGTGACGTCACGTGCATACCCTCTATACTGTACAGATTTACTCTTTGATGGGCCCTGTTCTTTTCCCAGGTGAGTGTACTGTGATGGGTATACCCAGCGTGACAACCAATCTGTCAGGGTTTGGATGCTTCATGGAGGAGCACGTATCAGACCCTACTGCCTACGGTGAGTTTTCACAAACACAAACATATGTCTGAGCTCCATGAGGCCTTTGGTTCTGACTCACTGTCTGCGTTTGCTCCTGTACTTTGTGCCTCTCGTAGGTATTTACATTGTGGATCGGCGGTTCCGCTCGGCAGACGAGTCGTGTAACCAGCTGACCCAGTTCATGTTCAGCTTCTGCCAACAATCTCGACGCCAGCGTATCATCCAGCGTAACCGGACCGAGAGGCTGTCCGACCTACTAGACTGGAGATACCTGGGACGGGTCGGTTTCAGATTCTGTTTACACCTGTTTTCTATGAGAGGTGGACAGTGGGTGTAACTGTGGCTCTGATCTCTTTCATTGACAGTACTATGTACATTCCCGCCACCTCGCACTGAGCCGAGCTTTTCCAGACAAGTTCAAAGTGGATCCCATGGCTCCTCTGAAGGTGAGGAAATACTGAATGACAAATACGTGTTTGGACCAATCACCCAATAAGACCCCGTTAGTCTGTAAAGGGTCAAATTTACATCCAAATGTTAAAATGGAACTTAAAAACATTACCAGTTCAGTGTAAATTTTTTAAATATCACATTTATTTTAAAGCAACAGGAGCCAAAGTCAGAGGCAAAAATGCTAGAATTTGAAGATATACAGCTCTGCAGCTCTCTCCTCTCAGTCCAAATAAGCATATTATAAATATATAGACCTGGTACATTTTCATGCTTTATGAAGGTGACTTTTTAGGCTTTAAAGGAGTGACATTTTGCTTTTTTAAATGGAATTATGCACTTTAAAATATTTCCCTATGGTCTACATAAACTGTAAATGCTCTGCTTGGGTCTGAATTCTTCATTAATTCAACTCCACAGGTCCATCTTCAACCTTATTTCTGAGTAATGACACCAGAAAGGTCATTTTGAGCGCTGGCCCTTTAAATGCAAATGAGCCACTTCATGCCCCACCCCCTCCATGTTGTTGACTGTGCTCTCTGTCCCGTCCAGCCACTTGTGTTTGTTAATACAACCAACAACTGAACATTTTAGGTAATCAGCTCAAAGTTTGGACATATTTTCAGTATGGTCTACAACTGCTGCTGCTGACAAACAATTATATCGTACTCGGAGAAATGTTCATCGGAAGTCTTGACCTTATACAGTATGCACAAATGTTGTACATAATTAGTTATAAAACGTAACAAATTAGGCAAGAATTAGAACGAGTTGTATAAATCCACTCAATTTTTGCTGGAATTAATATAAAGATAGCTTTGCAGCACCTGGAGGGTTCAAATTCAAACTTTACGAATTATTAGGGTCCAAATACACAAATAAATGAACCAAAGACTAATAAAAATGGGTTTAGATAAATATGACCCCTTTAAAAATTTGTAAAATTCATGTTTTGTCTCAGATGACTTGAATTAATATTTTCCAACAGGTCTTTATAGAATGTTTGCTCAGTGATGCCAAAGAACTATTGAACGCTGCATCTTTAAGAAACGACTCAAACAGAAATAACCTTTGTTCCAGTGTGGAACACTTCCTCCTTTTTACGGAACATACATGAACATAAAAATCCTTCACCTGCTCTGACTGACACATAAAGATGAGTAGGTTGAATTTGACCCACATTTATCAGGCTATAATTGACAGTCTAACATTTAGAGAACTGACAACACAGCACTGTTACGTGTGCTGATCTGTGCGGATTTAACAAGAAATCACACCTGACCTCTTGGCTCTGCTTCCTCTCATTTAAAGACAATGTTTTCTAATTTTCAGAAATTAATTATATGGGTCACACATTTTCAGATGTCTTAAAACAGTCTAAATGAACCCTGAAACAGGTTATAATTGCATTCCTTCTATCCTTTTAAATAAAAAGATTATCCCTGACGGACTTGAAGTTCAGGGGAAGAAAATCTGAGGTTTCAGCCATCTGAGATCTGAACAAAAAACACTAATGTTTAAACCTGAAATTATCTTCATATGTTAATTACAGTAGAACAATATGAATAAAGAAGAAGCAATAAGGAAAAATATAACAGAGTTTGGAAAGAGGTGGACATTAATAGGAAGGAAAAAGAAAAAATTAAGAAATGAAAAGACTAGGTAGACATGGGGAAAGGGAAGAAAGAATGAGGAGAAAAAATAAGACGAAAATAATGGAAAAAGTAAAGAGGGAGGATAGAAAAAGACAGAAACATGTTTGACAGACAACAACACTTTAATTCATTCTGAACTCATTCTAAAAAAATATAGATAAAATATTTAACTAGAAAAATACTGATGTGATATTTAAATGTCCTGTCCATCTGAGGCTGGACAGTTCAGACCCAAAGGAAATATTCACACAAACATAAATACCTATATCCTCACTAATACTTTTGTATTTTTCAGTGCATAACTTCTGCTGCTATGGAGTACCTAGTGTCCATAGTTGCATATTTTCCACTTACATCATCTGGCAGGAAGTATAAACTTCCATTGGATGCAAACCAATGCACAAATTTTCAAAAAAGACAGTATTTGTCTACAGTTTTACTTTTACTGACACTGTTTCTTTAAACTGAGGAACTGTGTATATGATACAATTTTGCAGAATAAGGATAAGGTGAAACTTTAGATATGAAATACAAATATAAGCTCTCTGATACTGTTATGTATCTTGTATTTTACATTTCCATTTGTTGTAAAACATGGGATATTTCATACCTTAACAAATATAGTTTAGGTTCAGACACTACTGTGATATTGACTGATATGAACACAGAGTGTTCTGTGGTAACAGCTGTAAACATGGATCAGGATTTATACCTCCACTTCTGTTTTAAGGGTTAACAGCCTTTACTGTTCTCTATGTCCTCTTCAGAACAGATCCACAGTTTTTTTCTGTTTTGGGCTTTTCCCAACTCACCATTACAGATTATAGCAGCGTCAGTCGAAGTCACACACACTATTTTAGAAGCAAGTGTTTATGTAGATGATGATTAAAAACTGTATGAAAGTTTAACACTGAGGCTGTCTGAACCAAAACTGCAGGTTTAAGTACTTTGCATATGCACAATGGCCATGTGCTTTTTTTGTCTTTTTATTATGTTTTTCTCTTTCTTTTTCACCCTCATTCCCCATTCTTTTCACTGTTCCTTTCCCTCACATTTTCCGGGGTAACAGCCATCTCACATATACATATGCATATGCATATACATATACATATACATACACATACACATACACATATACATATACATATACATATACATATACATATAAGCATGACTGAACTTTAAATTCCCTCAGTATGTTCTCGGTATGATATGTATTTATCCTACATAGTCTTTTTTCCTCTGTCTAAAACTGTTAAATTCCACTGGTGTGGATTCAGCCTCAGAACGGTTTCTCTCCACAGACTGATGGATTCCGGTTTCCCAGACCTTACTCGGTGCCTCCTTCTCCATCCGCCTCCATCCATTCCACCCCTCATCATAGTGATGTGGAGGATGATGAAGACTATGACGAAGATGAGGAGGCTGAGAAAGACCGGCTAAACATTAAGTCCCCTTTTGTCCTTGGATCTGTGGGAAACAATGAGAATCCAGGACAGTCGGGGGATTCCCATTAGAAGCCGTAGACCGGACACAGGGTCAGAGAGGGGTTCAGTTGGGTGTGTCCACAAATGATCACCACAAATACACCCACCAAAGCTGAAAAACACTCAGTTATCACTGTCATCACAAATGTGTTTAAACATCTACTGTCACACAAAGTCACATTAAAGCTTTTACAAAATCAAATGAACACAGGCCTCTGGAAGTCAGTGCATTTAACAGAAGGTCAGAATGTGATGAGAAAAGTCCATGAACCCGAGGTCCTTGGTACCAGTTACTTCCAACAAACAGAGGCCTGTTGGTGTTGGTCTGCGGTCACTGAGCTACACAAAAAATTAAACATCCATGTGATCATCACATGATCAAATATTTTAAGGCAACAAAGGTTTCTACAGATCCGACATATGAGCACATATTCACTTTGTATAAGATAACATATATACAGATTATTGAACGACTGTCATGGGTTAACTCAATTCTGTATTTCACTTCTGTTTATCACTGTGCTATGGAGCAGAGAGACTCAAACTAAATAAGGTTCCTTGTGTTTCTTATGGACAGAGTTTTAAATATAGTCCATAATCTCCACCCTGTGTCTTGTTTTTATATTTATAGAAGTATTTAACGGTATGAGTCCAGGTCATCTCAGGGCTTTGAGGCTGAGGTCGACTTATTCCACAGTGACGTCATATTGTCTGGTATGGTGTGAATTTAGGCTTTTCTGTCCAGTCCTGGAACGATGTCCATGAACCAAAAGGACACACAATTTTTTAAACACACTGAAAACCGGTTAAAAAGTAGTAGCATAACTTGATTTTCATTTAAGTGAATGTTGTACTTCCTAAAAGTAAAGACATACATCGTGAAATTTAAAGAAAAAAGCTGTCAAAACAAAAAGACCCTGCTGCTCATCTTACATATTTCTAAGAAAACCTAATGTTCATTGTTTATTTCAAAGACAAATAAGTCACAGAGAGCCTAAAACAATTGCTGTGAATTCCAACTGTTTTTATTAAAACATCACATTCAGACATAGTTAGAGAATATATATTTACAAAACAGTTTCCTCCACATAGTAGCAAACATCCAAAGAGGAATTCTGTAAAACGCAGGGAAAACCATCAGAAGTATTCTCTCTTCCACACGGGTAACTCCTGAAAGTAAACTTCGTCCTGGTTTTCATCAGCTACATGTTGATAGAGAAGAAGAAAACTGTCATTAAAGCAGCTTTGTGACTTTCATCACAAATCTTTTTTCAAATTTGTAAAACCCCAGTGAATGCCTAATTATCACTAATCCATTCGTCTTTTTGTGCTTAAACAACTAAATCCTTTCCCTTACAGTGAACAACTTCAAAGATATCCTAAACACAGTCCACTTGTTTACATAACAAACCGAAACGTCACTTGAGGCTTTTCGTAAATTTTTGTCGCGAAGTGTGTTGTGGGAAGCGACAGCAGTTCATTACAAATTTGGCAAGAAAATGAACCAGATCACTACAACATAAAATTCTCCTGTTCACTCGGGTTGTTTTAAAAAATGAGTTTAGTCGGTGGATGGAGGTGAAAGACACATTTGGGTTCAACACTCACCAAGAGACAACGCAACTGCTGCTGCGTGGAATTCCCATTCCCACAATGCACTTCGCAACAAAATTTCTGAAAAGGTCTGAGCGACGTTTTGGTTTGTTATGTAAACAAGCGGACTGGGTTTATGATGGAATCATCTTCAAAGTTGTTCATTGTGAGGGAAGGGTTTCAGGAGCGTAAGCACGACAAGATTAATGGATTAGTGGTAATAAAGATATCACTGGGGTTTTACAAATTTGAAAAAAGATTTGTGATGAAAGTCAGACGCCGCTTTAACTTATTGAACAGTATAAAGATCTCAACAGTAATAAAGTAAAAGTACAGGACACAGTCAGACACTACTTTAAAGCAGCGTATGGTGTTCATCACCAATTTTTCATCAAATCTGTAAAACCCGACTGAGAGCCTAAGTATCACAAATCTGTCTTTCTGCGACCACACAACTGAATCATTTCCCTCACTGTGAACAACTTCGTAGTGTTCTCCTTCACAAATGGTCTGTTTGATTATATACCAAACTGAAACTGAAACCAAAGTCACTCTAGCCCCCTCAGAATTCCAAAGAAAACTGCAGCAGCAAGAAGTGATGAAGCTGTTTCCATGTTTGTTGCTGCTGTGTGGAATTCCCATTCCCGCAATGTACAACAAAATTTCCGAAAAGGCCAGAGTGACATATCGGTTTGGTATATAAACAAACAGATGGCTTGTGGTAGAGTACACTTCAAAGCTGTTCTCCATGAGGGAAGTGATTCAGGTGCAAATTGGTGATGAACACCATACGCTGCCTTAAACTCAACATGTTTTACATTGAACATAAAAACCAACAGATGTATGTGAAGGCTTAAAGTGTACCTGTACTGGTCATATTTACAACATTAATTGTGCTTTGTGTTTTACTTATAAGCAAAAGAGACGCAAAGTCCATAAAAAAAAAAGCCATAAATGCACCACACTGGACCTTTTTATTATGTGAATTATGGGGAGCAGCCATTGCTGGCCATAAGTGATGTGTCATCACTGATTCCAGGTGATCAAGTGCGAGTAAACAAGCAGCAGTCAGTGAGTGAGACTGAGTGGAAAGCACGTGCTTGTGCTTGTTGTTTGTGGAGCCATAAGCTTTCCACTCCTCCATTGTCCTAGAGCACAGGTGTCAAACATGTGGTCCGGGGGCCAAATCCAGCCCGCCACAGGGTCAAATCTGGCCCACTGGATGAATTTGTGAAAAATTGCAAAAATTACACTAAAGATATTAACAATCAGTGGTGTCAAAATCATTTTAATTCAGGTTCCACATACAGTCCAATTAGACTCTCCTTCAAGTGGGTCAGAACCAGTAAAATATTCTTGTAATAACCTATAAATAATGACAACCCCAAATTTTCTCCTTGTTTTTTGGTGTAAAAAAGTAAAATTACATGAAAATGTTTACATTACCAAACTATACATTTACAAAAAAAGTGAATAACCTGAACAAATATGAACAACGGAAATGTCTTAAGAAAAGTAAATGCAATTTTACCAATATTCTTGCTTGTTACTAAATGTTTTGTGCGATTGTAAAGCACATGTGTAAATGATAAACTGATAAACCGAGGCAGAATATTGTTAAAATTGCACTTGTTTTTCTTAAGACAATTCAAGTTGTCCATGTTATTCAGATTTTTAAAGAAACTTTGTAGACTTAAACCTGATCATGATAGAATTTTACTTTTTTCACTGTTATTATTTTACTGGTCTAGCCCACTTGAGATCAAATCGGGCTGAATGTGGCACCCAAACTAAAATGAGTTTGACACCCCTGTCCTAGAGATGTGACCCAGCACTAGCTGATAATGTGTTATCTTACACTGGTGTCTGCTGCACAGGGTCAGTGACCAGTCCATCACAGCCCAGGTAACTGGACAATACAATGATTCTGTGTCACTACCGGTGTTGGAACAGCCGTGGAAGAGGAAACATGTCTCTGACCATGACTGACTGATGGAGCAGTGACTTGCAAGTACTTGACAGCAGGCTATAACTTAAGTTACTGACAGAACTGCTAGTATTATACGTGATCTTTTGAAATAGCTAATAATGAAAATTTACTACAGGTACCCTTTAAGGTAGGGGTAGGCAACTCTGGTCCTCGAGGGCCGGTATCCTGCATGTTTTATATATTTCCCTCTTCCATCACACATGGAAGCCATTACATCGTTATCATGCTTCTGCAGAGCTTGATGATGAGTTGATCATTAATTGATCCAGGTGTGCTGGAAGAGGGAAATATCTAAAACATGCAGGATACCGGCCCTCGAGGACCAGAGTTGCCTACCCCTGCTTTAAGGCATTTAACACCATCGATTAGTCCTGAAAAGTTCTGTGTGAGGACAGAGGATCTGCTTCCAAACAAGGTGATTACAAGGAGTTTCCAGCGCAAAACCCTTTGAAACCAGACTCAACAAACTCTAAACAGAACCCTGAACTGTTCAGAACTACTGCTCAAAGGCACTTCAACCAACCAGGAGTCTGTTCACTCTGAGTCCAGTGGGTAAAGGGTTAAAACCACTATTAGAGGAGTTAACATAATGAGTCACCATTACACTTCATGATATTTATTATCTGAAAATGTCATATTATTGAAACTGAACATTAAGTGATCAGCTTTCAGTGTAAATTTAAACATATTTACACTAATTTAAAGTACAAACACTTACTCTAAATTATGTACATAATATGGTGGGATGTTCTCTCACTGTGACTCTTCATGTCTTCGACATTTATATTCATTGATTAAATGTCTAGCATGTGTAAAGTATTGTTTTATTATTGCATTTAAACTGATTTACAATATGTTCACTGACAGTTATTGTGCAGGTCTGGACATATCTGACCTGAATGTGCATATATCATCACTGTGTAATTGAAAAAAGAATGAAACTGCATAGAATTTAATTTGAGCTACGTTCATCTATGATGTCCAATCTGTGAAGACACAGTTTCCAATTAAAATCAGTCACTGTCATATCATGATCAGAAACCTGGTGGTTAAACAAACTAATATAAAACAAGTATTGAACACAGTTAAACTCTAATGAACATGTGTCCTGGTTAGGGTTAGGTATCCATGCTTTGACGACGTGGTTTTATGAGTAAGGCTTCAAGGTCTCTAGTTAGAGCTTTATCAGATGGTAAAAGAGGAAACACAGAAACTCAAAGTTCTAAGTAAGAGTCAAACTGAACTAAGACGAAACAAAAAATCCTGTATTTCTGTCATTTGAGGGTTAATAAAGTCAAGTGTTTATACTAAACCTGTTTCATAAAACAAGGCCCTGGACTGAAACGTCATCAGATATGTT
The DNA here is from genome assembly GCF_902148855.1 of Sphaeramia orbicularis. Lineage (NCBI taxonomy): Eukaryota > Metazoa > Chordata > Actinopteri > Kurtiformes > Apogonidae > Sphaeramia > Sphaeramia orbicularis. Next base: position 71,974,858 of record NC_043968.1, on the reverse strand, counting down.
AGATTCTGTTTCTTCTCTCTCACTGAAGCGTCATCTCAGTGTTAAAAATATTAAAACTGCAGCAGGTAAAGTCAATGGGTAATGTAAATGGGTAAAGTCAGTGGGTGAAGTCAGCAGTTAAAGTCAACTGGCTAAAGTCAACGGGTAAAGTAAACGGGTAAAGTCAGTGTGTAATGTCAGTTGGTAAAGTCAGCACATAAAGTCAACGGGTAAAGTCAACAAGTAAAGTCAACGGGTAAAGTCAGCACGTAAAGTCAGCAGGTAAAGTCAATGGTTAAAAACTCCTCTCTGACCAGTGTGTCACCACAGACCATGGTGTCAACATGCCAAATAACTCCAACACAAAAACTGTCTTCATGCTGCCTGTCAAATACAGACTGAGTTGAATAATGTTTGTGTAGTTTTTCACTTAACCCATAAAGACCCAAACATCCACCGTCGAACAAAATCATCAGTTGATCTAAACTGTTTAATACCTGTTGACCCACTAATCCTATCAATCCATGTAAATAATTGGTGTAAAATACAGTTTGTCATCTTTTCATGGTCATCAGATATGACCCATTTGGACATTCAGAAGCTCCGTAGTTACCGTGGAAACACTGTCATCTTCTACAACATTGATTCACCAGTAAAACCCATGGAGTTGGATCAATGGCAGTAGATGGACACACTTAATTTATTTTGTTATTGATATATTTGCTAAAAATAGTCAGTTTTTTCTTCAGTTTTCTCTGCTTCTAATATAATAACCATTAACTTTAGTTTGAGCTGTTATGAACATCTACATCAGAGGTGTCCAATCCTGGTCCTCAAGAGCTACTATCCTGCATGTTTTAGATGTATCCCTCTTCCAACACACCTGATTCAAATGATAAGCCTCTCATCAAACCAGTGGCGGCTGCTCGTCTTTCAGACAGGGGAAGCTCATTGTCAGCTTACATAAAAAAAAAAGTCCGGTTATTTAAACATAAATTCGTCCCTCCATTCCTTTTTAAGAAAATGGTCAGTGACCTTATCATACCAACTAATCAAGAAAATGTTGAAATTATGTTAAATTGAAACAAGGAAGTACAATGAGTGTGTTTTATTTACAGTGCAAGAAATGAACAAGTAATTTCATAGTGGTTTCTCTCTCGATTTCCCAGCAGAATGTGCGACGGTATTAAACTGAACTGTGTCAGTGAAGGAGTAGATCTCAAAATAGCTGTCAATCAAACGGGATTCAGCCTTTCGACTGATCCTCTAATCAGCATGTGGAAGCCTGGTGTCCAGCCCATCTGAGCTCCTCCCACAGCTCCATTCACCCCCAGAGACGCCGAGCGTCTGGGGGCAGGACAACATCGTGGCATTTATCCAATTACCGTCCAGTTTAGAGGCAATGAAAAAAACTGTTCCACTCAGTCCCATTGAAGTGAATGGACACTGAGCGTCTATGGGCAAATGCACTGAACTGAGATTGTATGAGAAAACAGCTCAACGGGAATGTATGAGAAGTGAACAACATCGAGTCCATTGATGTGTGATAAAGCTGATTCTGAATGAACTTGTCTGTGAGATGAACGTGTTCTAACACATTTGTAGTCAATCAAACGTCAACACAACTGTACATATTTGACCATTTAATTTTTGTAATTTTAGGGGAAGCCGAGCTTCCCTTGCAGTCTATGAGAAATCACCTCTGCATCAAACTCTGCAGAAGCCTGATAATAACCGTCAGGTGTGCTGGAAGAGGGAAACATCTAGAACATGCAGGATAGTAGCTCTCGAGGACCAGGATTGGACACCCCTGATCTACTTGTTCAATGAATTAAATACAAGAAAATGCCAGAGTTTCACTGAGAAAAACAGGAAACAAAACATAAAATTCAGAATAATTTTACAATAAATGGTGATAAATGACTTAAGAAAGGTAAAATAGAGAGAGAGAAAAAAAATCATTTGGGAACTGCCATGAGCATATCACTGGGTCTTTATGGGTTAAAGGTGCTGGACCATGTGTTTCGTTCACCCATTCACACTCACTGACAGACTGACCTCCATCTCTGGCCTGTTGGAGGAAGTTCAGTAGAATGGTGGCCGCCTGGTCCACACTCAGCTTCTCAGTGTTCTGACTGCGAGTCTCTGACAAAGAAAAACACAAATACAGTCACTCAAACCAACAGCCCTGACACAGCTCAGAACCTGGACATTTAAAGGTGTGGAGGTGACCCCCACCCTGTTCAGATGTGGCATTAACGTACATTCTGACATATTTAACATTAGGTGTTGTCCTGTCTGTTCACACCTGGTGTTAAAAGGAATCCACAAATGTGTTTTTAGTGATCACTTAATATTTGATCTGTGCTATGTCTACAAGTGAAAATAGACAGTCAGACAGACAGACATTATTTTAAACATAAGTAGGCAAAAGAAATTACCAATTTAAACAGGAAACTCCAATATATGGAAATAAATCAACCAAAAAAAGAAAAAAAAAAGTGACACAATGTATAACTATTTCATTGTGGCTCTTTAATAGTGATGTGACGTTCACGAACAAATCGAATCTTTTGAGCAGCTCTTTGAAATGAACGACGGGAACCGAGTCTTTGTAAAGAGCCGTTAATTTTTTTTTTTTAATTATTTTTTTTTTAAGGAGGGAGTGTCTGATTGCCTGTCAATTTAGCGTCACTGGAGAGGCATTGGGCTGGAGGGGAATGTTTCACATTTATTGTTCTTGTTTTGAGGAGAATAAAATGTTATTTCATAAGAAAATGTTTCATTTTCTTCTTCATTTTTAGGCTACAGACTAGTCCACATAATGCACCATGATGTTTTTGGTCAAATTCCAGCATCTGCCTAATTTCACCTCTCATGTCATGTATTTAGCCCACACATTTGAACTAACTATTCTTTTTAATGGTACCAATTAAACACCTTTAAAATGTAATGTCAATCATCACATGTAGCCTATTTAGTCATTAAAATATTGGTGTTGCAAAATAATGCAAAAAACATAAAAGAGCCAGTCTTTTGAACGGCTCTTTTCAGTGAACGGCTCCTGATTGAACAACTCCCTTCAAAGAGCCAAAAATCCCATCACTACTTTTTAACAATAGCTTATGTCTGAAAGGAGTAGGAAGAAGCTGAGTTTATATTATCCACCCCCAATTTTTCATGACTTGAATAATCAGCTAATGTATACAGTCCATAATAGATCAGTCATGAAATTACAAAAAAAGAGAACAAATGACTACATACCATCAACTAGAAGCACTCGGAGAGCGCAGACCTCCGCTAAGGCTGATCAGTGGCCCCCCCCGTGGGCCCCCCCCACGCCAAGGAGGTTATGTTTTTGCCAGGGTTTGTTTGTTTGTTTGTCTGTCTGTTTGTCTGTCTGTTAGTGTGCAACATAACTCAAAAAGTTATGGACAGATTTTGATGAAATTTTCAGGATTTGTTGGAAATGGGCCCCCCCGTGGGCCCCCCCACCCCCGATCACCACCAAAATTTAATAATTTCTTCCTTATCCCATTTCCAACAAACCCTGAAAATTTCATCAAAATCTGTCCATAACTTTTTGAGTTATGTTGCACACTAACGGACAGACAAACAAACAGACAAACAAACAAACAAACCCTGGCAAAAACATAACCTCCTTGGCGGAGGTAATAACTATTACTGTTGTACTTGTGTTCATTGTTACTATATCTCTGGAAAATAAGGTTTTTAAATATCTTTTTAAATTTTGTGATGTTTTCATGTTGTTTGATATTTAGTTAATTCTATTCCCCAGAACTGGCTTTACTTTCAGGTTGAACAGCCTGGATTTAAAACTATTTAAGGTGGAATGACTCCATGAATGAGTCCACTTTAACTCTAATATGACAGCTGTGACCATGTGAACTACAGTCCTGATCTGATCTGAGTCTGGGTCCATTCATGTCCAGAGTTCAGAGACAATGTGGACATGTGTCCCAGACCTGGTCCAGATACATCCTGACCGACTATAACTGAATGAATGCAGAGTGTGTTCACACCTGGAATCACAGATGTTCACATGTGATCAGAGTTTCCAGAGTGAACGTTAATGTCAGACCCTCTGAACTGGGACCTAATACTAACAGAAACCTAAAGTCTCATTACACAAAAAAAAACCCCTCACACTAAAATGAACTACAATCAAAGACAAACTGAACACAGGAAATAAACTGGGGAGTAGAAGTAGAAAAGAGCTCAAATATCAATGAACCACTCAATCATTAAAAACTACTGTCTTTAAATGGTTTGTTTTCTCTGAACATACTTTATAACTGTGGCTTTGACGAATGATCTAAACCAGGGGTGTCAAACTCATTTTAGTTCAGGGGCCATATTCAGCTAAATTTGATCTGCAGTGGGCCGAACCAGTAAAATAATAACAGAATAGCCTATAGATAATGACAACTCCAAATTTTTGTCTTTGTTTTAGTGTAAAAAAACAAACAAACATTAAATTATGAAAATACTTACTTTTATAAACTATCCAAAAAAAAAAAAAAAAAATGAAAAAACTGAAATTTAAATTAAAAAAGGTAAGAAAATTTAGTGCAATTTTAACAATATTATTCCTCAACTTTCTCATTTCTCCATGTGCATTATGGATCAGATCTACAAAGACATTAAACACTGAGGAACAGGCAGAAAAATTGTTAAAACTGTGCTTAATTTTCTTTAGACATTTCAGGTTGTTCATATTTGTTCAGGTTATTCACATTTTAGTGTTACAGGATAGCTTGTAAATGTAATGTTTTCATAAATTAATGTTATTTTTTTTGCACTAAAACAAAAAAAAAATTAAGTTGTTAATTCTAGACTTTTTTTGGCTTAATTCAAGATTTTTTTTACTTAATTGAAGATTTTTTTTTACTTAATTCAAGATTTTTTTTTTTACTTGATTGAAGATTTTTTTTGGCTTAATTCAAGATTTTTTGCTAAATTTAAGATTTTTTTTGGCTTAATTGAGGATTTTTTTTTTTACTCGACTGAAGATTTTTTTTTGTCTTAATTCAAGAGTTTTTCCTTAAATCAAGCTAATTTTTTTTTTGCTTAATTCAATTCAAGACTGTGGATTTTTTGCACTTGGCAAAAACATCCCAGGGGCCGAACTGGACCCTTTGGCGGACTGCATTTGGCCCCCGGGCCACATGTTTGACACCCCTGATCTAAACTGTGAAGGCAAACTGCACTGGAACAGAACAAAATGGATCTTAGAATCACTAACCTCAGTCTTAAAATTAATCATCATGAATCATAACCTGTCTTCTACTGATGGAGAAGTAGCTCAGAGTGGTAATGATATTTGGAAAATCTATTTAAAAATACATATTTAAATACATGGTTAATTACCTAGAAACAACAACAACAAAAACATACTGTAATTATCTATTCAAATATCTAAATGTGAAAAAGTGTAAGTAATCATCAGCATCATTTTATATGTATAGTCAATTTTTTTCTATTATGTTTAAATATATTTATATATTCTACATCTATTGACATGTTATGCGTTGATGACTGATGACTAGGCTTAACTTTAAAATTTTTTTTAATATAGTTTTTGAGAATGCAAACTCATTTTACCGTAAAAATAATCTGTACCTAAATGTAAAGTATCGTAGACATCTCCCTCTTTTCCGTCCTCTGAGATGAACCTGCGTCCCTCTGAAAAAACACAAACATCAACTGAGTCAGCGTCGAGGGGGTGGGTTTAGAGAAAGGGTAAGGGTTAGGGGTTTGGGGGGGGGGTGGGGCTGTGGATGCTGATCTACATACGGGTTCCTTTCAGATACAGCATGGCCTGGGGGGTCCAGTTTCTCCGCTGTAAAGAGCCCTTCAAAGAAGAAGAAAAGAATGGAAAAAAAACTATAATTTAGATAAAAAATAATAATTAAATGAATTAAATAAATAAAAGTGCAGTTGTTCCAAATCTCTTACCTTTGGTGCGCTCCAGGCCTGTGAAACAAACGTTGCCAGCAATAAAACAGTGAGCAAATACGTTATTGTGATGATCCTCAAACCCTGTTGGAATGAAAGAAAACGATCACATTCAACCTGTCACATAAACACTGATCTGAACAAAACACACACAAAGATGATTACAACTAGACTTTAACACAATAAAAGTAAAAGTACAGATAAATAAACCTGTTAATGAGTTTTAACCAGAGAATTAGATGAAGGATAAACAGAGTCAGTCAATTAACCCTTTCATGCATGAATTATGAGAACCTCAGTCGAGATTTTTTTCCTGAGTGCTTTTATCCCTCTTCAGGCATGAAAAAAACAATGCAATTGACTTTTTTTTTTTTTTTTTATGAACGTATTTTTCATGGAGTTACAAAAATGTCCACTCAGCTGAACACCATGAGTTTAATTTTTGAGGCAAAAAAACACATGTATTTAAAACCCACTGTCAGAAAGTGAAAACTATGAAATAAAACCATTTTTCATGCAGCTAATCTGATGTTTTCTAACATTTTAACATACTCTAATACTAGTTATTACTCACTTCATGGAGATAATATGTAAAAAAAAAAAAAAAAAAAAAAAAAAAAAGATTATGAAAACTTTTAAATTACAGTCTAAAAACAATTAGCTATTGATTTACACTAAAACATATTTCTGCAGATCAGGTTTACAAAGAACAGCAAAGTTACAGTAATGGTATGAATTGCAGTGTATGTGATGGTGTTGTGTCGGATGATATGAAACTAAAACAACAAAACCCATGAATATACAAGAGAACAGCTGTAGAATAACTGTCCACTGGAGTGACCAGTATGCATGAAAGGGTTAAACTAGTTAACATCAGAACAGTCAGTTTCATTATTCGATTATAAGGTTTTATCAGAGCTCACACTCACTTCTTTACATTTCACATCTGTCTGTTAATGTCTGACAAGAGGAAAGTAAGAAAGAAAAAGTTCAACTAGTTCCATGAGCTGATCTGTCTGGAAAACTAAACCTACGTTGAGTTAATCTGAATGTAATAGTTCTTACTTTCATGGTCCCGGTGTCCTGGAGGCTCCGTGTCTGATAAGCAGAGGATGAGCGTGTCCTTATCGTGGACCCCCCCATCCCTGTATTTATACCCTGGGGGGCGGGGCTCTGCGTGCTCTTTCATGATGTCAGCAGTTATAGGTCACGACAGTTTGATGGAATGAGGCGAGTGAATGAACACACACCGATCAATCCGCTGTTTAATTCCGATTATAAATAATCACACTCAGTGATGGAGGCAGAGGATGTAAAACCTGCGCCAGGTTCTGATGTCACTGTGGGTCTAAACAGCCATACTTCATCCCACTGTATGGATTATTGATAGATTATTATTGATAGGTTTGTAGCACAGATCAGACCAGGTTTATGAATCCAAATTATCCACAGCCTTTAACTTTGAGGCTAAAAGACTCTTTTATGGGAGCTGGATTATCATAGTTTAAAAAGTTTGAAATCTATTTTTCAGACAGTTTTGTTTTCTTTATTAGATATAGATACAGGGTTTCTGCAGGTATCAGCAAATCTAATTTAATACCTATTAATGCCCTTTTTAACCCTTTCATGCACAGTGGTCACTAGAGTGGACAGTTCTTCTCCAGCTGTTCTCTTGTATATTCATGGGTTTTGTTGTTTTAGTTCCATATCAGCCGACACAGTGGACACTTATGCACCATCCCATAAACTGACTTTCATACCATTACTGTAACTTTGCTGTTCTTGATAAACCTGATCTGCACTAACAAGTCTGAGTGGAAACCAACTGCTAATTGTTATTAGACTGTAATTACCAGTTGTTTTTTTTTTTAAAGCAAAAAGTTATTATTATTATTATTTTTTTGCATATTATCTCCATGGAGTGAGTAATAATTTGTATTAGGGTGTGTTAAAATTTGAGAAAACATCTGATTAGCAGCATTAAAAATGTTTTTATCACATAGTTTTCCATATCACTTTCTGATATAAGGTTTTAAATACATGTTTCTTTGCTTCAAAAATTAAATACATGGTGTCCAGCTGAGTGGACATATTGGTAACTCCTTAAAAAAAACAAAAACAAACAAAAAACCCCTCAATAACATTGTTTTTTTCATGCCTAAAGAGGAATAAAAACACTCAGGAAAAATATCTTGACTAAGGTCCTCATAATTCATGCATGAAAGGGTTAATGTTTTATATATAGTCTTATATATACATGATGGTTTACTGTCGACAGACTTTAACCAGGTTCTGAATAGTTCCTCCTCCAATCACTTCTGCTGAAACTTGCAGTTTCCCATTTGTCCCACATTTGCGAATATTCCCTCCACTCTTTCACCACAGCATGAGCACGCTCACAGCACGTTGCATTCCAAGCATCTGGTGTTGATGACTTACAACAACAATAGCCAATTAAAGGGTTCCGCCTGTCAATCATCACACTATACTTCTGATCAGAATTATTAAATGTTTATATAATCAAAATAAATCATGAATAACAATGCTTTTTTTTCCCATCAAGTGCATTTAATTTTTTTGAATGCCTCTGGACATTGAATTTAATGCTTTTTAATGCCATGTAAGGCCTTAATTTTCACAAAATCTATTCCATGACTTTTAATGCTTTTAATGACCCGCAAAAACCTTAAGATATTACTAGTGCATTGACCCGTATGGATCCACGGGTTGTATATGTGGTAGTTTTTATGCTGTTGTGTATTGGTGTATGCTGTACCGTATTTGTCCAGCAGTCACCGCCAAAGCATTCTGGGCATAGTAACATGATTGTAAGACTATTGTTTTCCAAAATTATTAATATCTCCCAAAATATTGGTCTTATCAACTTGCTGTTTTCACTAGTGTGTTCCCTGACCAAAAACTGTAAAGTATAACAAACTGTAGCGGTCAGCTCTGTACGGATTTTGTGTGAATCCCCAGACACACACACGCACACAGAGGCCACTTGGCTTTTGTAAGATAGATAGATAGATAGATAGATAGATAGATAGATAGATAGATAGATAGATAGATAGATAGATAGATAGATAGATACATACATAGATACATACATACATACACATACATACATACATACATAGATTAGAGACATAATTTGGCCTCTAGTTATGAATAATCAGGTGATCCTCATCCTCTACCTGTTTCAGTCTTTTCCTACGACTGTTCTTTTTATCTCAGATGAACATATTTCTTTTTTAACTCAGATATTTCTATATATTTGTACGTCAGGGGACATGCTCACAGACATGTTTTTGCTGCCAAGTAAAGACTTCTACAAACCTTTTCTGTTTAGGTCCTACAATGATGTTCTTTTGCCCCTTATGATCCCATTAGTTTCCCAGTTGGGAAATAACAAAAGTCTTGCACCAGAGGCTTAATTGAACTGATTTGCTCTGTGTAAATGTCATACTGGTTCAATAGGTCAGTTCTATTCAACATAAAATACCTCTAATGTCTGATTAACAAAGGGGGTTTATACACTCGGCATCAATGAAAACTTTACAATTGATTTTTTTTTATTGTGTGAGCTTAATAATTATATTTTTTCAAATCAACTCTGCATTGATTTATTGACTGTATAATTCTAAATATGAAATTTAATGAATGCTGTGTATTGATTGCATTATTGCATTACATTGCATTGCATCAAGAGTAATAACTTTGTTGAAAAGAAAACAATCCCATCAGTCAGTATCTGGTCTGACCACCGTTTTTCTGGACACAGGCTGTACAACGCCTTCTCATGGACCCACCAAACATCTGGTATTGTCCTGGGGGAAGTTCTGCCACTCCTGCTGCAAGGCCTTCACTGACTCCTGGACATTTGTTGGACTAGGACTGGGTCTGGATACCAAGGTTATTATCGTTAACGAAAACTAACGAAATAAAGAAAACTAAAATTGAAAAAACATTTTCGTTAACTGAAATAAATAAAAACTATAATTGAAAGAAAAAAACGATAACTAACTGAAACTGCATTGTGAGCTTACAAAACTAACTAAAACAAATAAAAATTCTGGATAAAATTCCCTTCGTTTTCGTCTTTGTCAACGTCAGATTGATACGAAATCGATTTATTTCCCACAAGCAATTTTAGCTGCTTGCACTATAAGATGTTTAACAGTCCATCACTTCTCGTCACTTGTCGTTTAGAGTCGTCTTCTCGTCCCCACTCCACCTGGAAACATGGAGACTAAAGTTGGGAGACAGCAGCAGAGTCCTGACTGGGATTTATTTGAATACGACGTAGAAGAAGATAAACGATATAAAAAAAAAAAACTAAAACTAAACTAAAACTAAGCATTTAGAAAAAAACAAAAACTAATAAAAACTAGCAAACCTGTTCTAAAAACTAATTAAAACTAACTGAATTCGAGAAAAAAAAGTCAAAACTAAATTAAACAAAACTATAATGAAAAATCCAAAACTATTATAACCTTGCTGGATACACGTGGTCCCAACTGATCCCAGAGATGTTCAATGGGTGACAGATCAACCCAAAAGGCTGGACCATGGCTCGAGGAAGACTGGACTGACCCCAGCAGTGTGGGGACCTGCATGATCCTGTTGCAGGATCTGGATTTCAGGGTGGTCACTGTGGACCAGAGGCACGGTGACATCGATTCTCCCATAATCTTGGCATGGCGTCGTTCTTGAGGTCTGGTTATTCTTCACTTTTGGGGGCATTTTATGGACAATATCAGTCCCAGGATTATAAATACAGGATTGGCTCTGACCACTGAGGAAAACCACCTTATCCATTTTTCATCCAATCACACTGCAGCAAACCGACGAGGTCAAAAATGGCCACAATTCAGTGGTCATTAACATGCCTTGAGCTGTTACAATTAACTCAGCCTGAAATCATTGCTCAAATAAGTATTTACAAAAAAACCAACAACAAAATAAGTGTAAAGTTTTCATTGATGCCGAGTATATTAAGAACAGCTGTACTCCTGAAAAGACGCTGGAAAGATGTCGCATGAAAAAAGATGCATTTACAGACACGGAAATCTATATTCAACTCACCTCCTCATGGCAGAAAAATGACAATGAGATTATCTACAGTAAATATAAGTCAGCTCATAGTTGTACATTTGACATCAGTGCTCAGATACAAATACAGTGATTATTAAACCCAGATCAGGCCTGAGCAGCAAACTGAGGCTCTAGAGCAGGTCATAAAGGTTTGGATGGAACACCTGTGGGAGGTATCAGTAAACAAACCCACTGAAAAATGTAGGCTGCAGGTGTGAGAAGAGTCAGTCACATAACAGAAATAACAGGACAACACATAGAATGGTAACGTTCATTGTATATTCACAGAAGTGGCTTCAGGCAAAACATCATCATTCTCCCATCAAACTGGAGTTTTCACCAGTGGTCGACAAAAACAACCACTGACAGCAGAGTTCATTTCATAAATTAATGTTCTCAGGTCTGTAAAAACAGGTTAAAGCAAAACAAATGACTTATCTGAATTTTCCATTAAAGGACCATACTGACTTTTAGCATTAAATAATAATTTCTGTTTCATTTCTACCTACATGTTCAAATGGCAAAAAACTTCTAAGTTCAAGCCAACCTTGGATTGTTGTCAAATATTTTAGAGCATGTGTGAAATACTGAAATTGGATTCACACCTTCAGTGGTTCCTGTTCCTTATAGTACATCATAAAAAGAAAAAGCCTGTAACAACCTTATTTTATTTACGCTGCAGAGCTTCATAGTGTTACCATCACTGGATAAACCATAGATAATAACAGTTCAAGTGTCCTGTAATCCAAGTGCTGTGACAGTAAACAGGAACTGTACGTTGTCTGGACTCAGGCTGTAGAAAATCAACCACATAATGAGTTTGGTCAGCGTTGGGGTCTCTGCAGACGAGTAGAGGTTAAATATATGATAGACAGATGACTCCATCTAAAGCAGAATGAAACCACATCAGTTCATCTGAATTTATATTTAGTCTTTTGTTTTGGTTGCAGAAATAAGAGTTTTTAAACCTTTCAACATTTGTTCCCTGATTTCACATTTAACACTTAAATCCTGTGAAATATGAACAAAACCCAAATAAATACCGTGTAAATAGGAACTAAATAGGAACCGTCTGACCAAACCATCTAGAACCAGGACCAGTGTGAAGGCTGGTTCTCATCCAGATACCAGTGGAGTTCACCATCCACCGACTACACAACAATAAAACAGCTTCATCAGTACTTCTTGGTACTGGCTCTTTTGAGCTAAACAAGTTAAGTTGGACCTAGAAGAACCTCCAAGAAGAACGATGACCTGGGCAAAAGAGAACTTACACAGACAGCTTCATCAGTACTAATATGAGCCATGTCTTTACACTGGACTGGTTACCAGTGGCCAGACGAATGTCTCTGAAAGGTACATTTATCAGATACAACTAAATGAAACCAGTGACTGTGAGTAACAAAGTCAGGCGTAACCTAAACTTAAAACTCTTTAAGCAAAAAAGCAGCAAGTTTCAAATATGCAACAAAAGGAGTGTTCTACACTTCTACCCTCTAATGAATGAATAAGGCATCTTAATAATAAAAGGAAACAAGGCTCCAGAAACAGGGAGGGCTGTTTTAGTGTTCAGCAGAACTGGACCATGGCTTTGAAAACGTCAAAACTGTAAAAAGAAAAAAAACAAAAAAAACAAAACGGAAAAAGTCATTTGTTTTAAATTGAAAAGAATACATTTCTTCAATCAACTGTAATAATATTTGACACAGTCTTGGATCCAAATCCAGTTTGTGTTCAGTATCTTCTTTCACCTTCGATGCTGACACCGAGCCTCAGTAAAACACGTTCATTTATCAGTCAACGTGGTAAAACATCAGAGTGAATTCTTTTAAGATCCTGAAACACATTACAAACTAAGGACACCATTTAAAAAACACATTTATATGAAGTTCTCAGGCATCTGGAGCAGAAGTGACGTGTAACAAAGGGTTTTTATACATGACATTACACCGAGAGACAAACAGAAACAAAGAAACAACAGGTGCAAAGAGCCTTAAAAACTTTAGTCCAAATACAGTTAAAGCACAGGCAAAGAGACGGTGCTCTGTCCACCTGCTGTCCACGTGGATGACGGACAGTTCTGTCTGCGTTTCACCCAGTAACAAAGCCACGTAGACAGACTTTGTGGTGCTTTCAGGGGGTCTTCCCTCCTCCATGTCCACGACACATGCACTCAACGCTGACGCATCAATAGTATTGGAAATATTTATTGTAGTAACCTTTGGAAGTCCATCCTTTAGTAACAGACCGGTGGTCGGACTCTGATGTCCCTTAGAGTGGTTGCGCTGACCAGTGAAACTACAGAAAGGCAGAAAGCAGTCCCTGGCTGCCGATGGGGGGGTGGGGGGTGGGGGGGTTAAATGAATAACCATAATCAGTCCCGTGGGACATGAAACCTGCTGCTGGACATAAAATCTCCAACAGTTTTCTCTGGGCATGAAAGTCTGTGTTATACCATGGTGTTGTTCTCCCCCACTTTGTCCACATACTGAAAAGAAAGGACAAAAAAAACAGGTTCAGTGTCAAACCTGTGAGACTCACGACACAGAACGTGAACTAAAACGATGCACTGTACAAGCACTAATCTGAAGCATCCAGGAGGACATGCATGCAGTCAAAGGGAGACACAACAGGAGACAACGAACGCAAAGTAAACGCTAACACAATCCAAACGCTGGTCGGCCGTTCAGCTTATAGGACATATCTGATTTAGGCATTTGAAAATGACACTATGGAAAAAAGGAGACTTCCTATTAACATCCATCAATAAACAGAAATGTAAATCTCTTTAGAAAAAAGAGATAATATTATTATAACTATGGACGTCAGAGCTCATGCTACTGTTAACGTAACTTATTTTAGTTTACTCCTCTGTGACATCGATCTCCACTGTGGTTTATAACTCAGACTGGTCAAACTTTAACCTGAAGTAAATGGATGGATGAGTCAGAAATCCAACCTGCTGGTCAATACGACGTACTCCAAAAAATTTTAAATTTTCACATCCAATAACCCGTTTCCTCCAAAAATTATTTGTCTTTTTAGGTCAATTTCATCAAACTGCTTTGCTCTGTCTGGGGTTGGGCTGATTAACTCTTCAGTATCCGGATGAGCATATTATGCACACTTCATGTTATAAAAGGTCATACATACCATTTTTCACAATTTGTATTGGGTCAGAATTAAAAACTTGTTCATTTTTGCATGATTTTTAAAATTCTGACCCAGCCACTAAAATCAACACATTGTAAAAAATGGAAAATTACTACACTAACACCCTTCTCTGAAGTGAGTAAAAAAATGCACATTGACACATTTTAGCATTTAACATTTGACCTAGCATAAAAAAACACAACAATGCATATTAACCAATGCTGCTGTTAATCATTGACATATGCCAGATTGGAAAGATAAAACATAAGTAATCCAAGTTTTATGTAGTATGTTGTTTTTTGCATCAAAAACTATGATTTGTTTAGATTACAAACATGACATTTAAAGGGCTAAAAAAATATGACAGTTATTGAACGTTTGATATTTTTGTTTATGGCTAAAGTTGATGAAATCCAAAAAAATCTAAAAAAGTTAAAAAATAAACTGTATGAAAAACATTTTGACTTTACTGCAGTACTGCACAGATTACACGCTATTGGTGGTTAGGAAGGACTTCTATGGGCCAGATACCAGAGGGTTAACAGTGGATCTATGACCAGAATCACAAAGACTGATTATAATTGTTATTAAAATCAAGGTTCTGTGAGTAAATGAATGACTGAACCTCTGCACTGAGAAAAAAAGCAGTAATTTATCAAACAAGTTAAAGAAATAGCAAAGTCTTCAACTGTTTCCTCTTATGATACAGATTCAACTGCTTTAAAGGCAGAAACACTCCATATATTAAAGTTAATTACTCATTTTCTAATGGAACTACCTTGATGAACAGTCAAATAGTAAATATTGCCTTTCATTTCATCTAAATTCAGTTTTATTTATTTAGCACTAAATTACAGCAATTATCAGCTTAGGGCTCCTAACATAGTCTGATGTCAAAAAACAGGAAAATGGTAATATCCAACACACACCTCACAGGAGGAACAGGAGGAAAACGGTTACTGGACTGAAAGAGCAGGTGAGTAACATGATCCTCTGATGGACAAACTAAAGCTCAGTTCAAGATGAAATCAACAGCTTTCACTGTTACTGTTGTACAAGATAAAAAAGACAACATCCAAAAATGTTCACAGGATGTTTCGCTGCTGAGCAAATACATAAAATATATATAATACAGAAAATATAAATTTACAAATCACATTCCAATATGGATGAGCCCTTTTTATCATTTGACTTCCTGTGGTGTCTCCCTTTAAATAAAACAAATATAAAATTAAATTAGACTGAGCTTTCACACATAAATTGTGAATTCTATGGTAAGACGCTTATTTTCTTAGTATTGTTGAGCGTGTTCCATGTGTTAGCATGCAAGGGAAAATCGGCAGTGACTGACCACGACTGCTGATTGTCCTCAGAGCCTTACGAAGGCTGTATATATTAAAAAAACCAAGACAGAGAGACATTCACCTCAAAACAAAGTTTCACACACAACAGCATGGTAGGAACATGTTCATTCAAACTAAGTGTGCTGTATTCAGTCTAATGTGTGTTTTAGAGCTGAGGTTAAAGCCACTCTTACATTTGTCACGGAATGGCCACAAACTCCTTGGTTTTCTGTCCATTTCATACACCTCCTACCCTTCACTCTTTCACTGTCCTTCTAACTAACCCCAGCTATCAGGGATGTTATTGGTTGTTATTTGACGTTATGTGTCTGAGGTGTTGGATCAATGAACAGGAAGAACAGCCATGCTGCAGGTAACGTTAGCAGAGCTGCAGGGTGGATGCTGAGCTGGCTGATACTCACGGCGCTGATGAAAGGCAGGTTTAGGATGGAGCCGAGGACAGGTATTCGCCTGATGAAGCCGACCACGACGGGGAAGAAACCCCTGGATGTGTTTAAGAGAGAAGAAATAACAGAGAAATACAGCTGAGTCCTGTCATTTAGAACGCACAAAAATACTACTTCCTGTCACTATCATTTTTACTAACTTAGAGCAGTTTCTGGGATTTAAAGATAAATACAAATGTTACCTTTGATTTTAGCAGCTAGTAAATATAAGGTTTAAGATAAAACAAGACTTTATTTAGTCAAATCCGCTAGCATTTGCTAATGATCTGCCAATTCAGTCAGACTCAAGGAAAATTAATATATTTATTTTATGTGAATCTTCTGTGTCTGTCTTCTTTTAATTTTTCACCAGTAAAACTACAGATTTATTGTATTACATTGAGGAAAATTTTACTTCAAAATACTCGAGTAGATGATGAAGAAACTCCCTGATAATCTGTGGTTTTAAAATATTTGTAAAAGACATAACAAGGTGAAAATAGCATAAAAGACATCAGACATAACAAGACAAAAACAAGTCTATGGTTTCTGACTTTGGCATTGACTGTTTCTTTTGTGGATTTTGCTTATTTTCATGTAATGTTGTGAAAGTTACCATTGTATGAAGTTTATCAAAATGAGTTCATTCTGATTTCTTATTCAATTCAACCAAAACAGTTTACAAGAATTATTCCCAGTTTCAAAGTCTTTATATTCACAATATTAATAGGGAACCACAGAATAAACCCTAAAGAAAAAGAAAAGACATTATACAATGTTAAATTATATTACAATAAGGACAACTGTCTTTACATGCTCATTTCAACATTCAATATAATTTCAGTGACTAAAACCTGGAAGCCTGATAAGAATTGGCCAGTAGAGGGCAGCATTACACAGTTAACACTAGTGCATCTATTCAACTCAATCTACAGAGAAGAAGAAAACAGTACATCGTGCCTCCTTATTTCCTCCAGTTTGTGACTGAGACACTGAAAGCATCATGCTGTCTTTGGGGATGTGTTGATGGGAGGGGACAAAGGACACACACCTGTTTCCCAGGTAAAGGTACTTTCAGCACTTGGATCTGTGATGTAACACAGGCCTGAATCATAAAAACTACGGCAGGAACAGGACTTTCATGAAGTTGGATGTACATCACACCTGTCTGTATTAAAGTAAAAACATGTGTAACGTCCCTATGTATCTTATTGTCACATTATTCAATGCAGGGAAATGAATTTAAAGTTGATCATCATTAAAATTACAGAGATGATGTGCTCCTGCGTTCATCTCAGGTGGGAGGGTTTAAGATGAGGAGGAGACCGGAGGAGGCACAAACAGGGAAATAAGGGGAGTGTGGTTTGTTTTACCTCATGTTTGTGAAATGTTTCCCTGTTTGACCAAGAGTTTGTCATGTTCTTACAATAAACAATAGTTTAAAACCACACAGAACCATCTCATTTTTTGGACAAATAAGGACTTGACTTTAGTGTGTGTCATGAATGCTGACTGATGGGACATTTTGTGCCATATCACCCAACCCCAACACTCATGTACTACCACATATGTCTGTGATTTTTTTTTTTTACCTGAACAAGAGGAAGAAGCCATAGATCTCCAGCACGACTCCAATGATGGGCCAGCCAATCAGAACCACAAACACCCCTCCCAGGAAGAAACTGGTCGCCTTCATTTTGTGCTTTTGGAAGAAGAAACGGAACGTCCTCTCCAGCCCAATGACAAAGGCCAGACCAGCAACAAACAGAATCTGTGGTGAAAATGGAGCTGAATTACAACCTTGGTTCAATCGGTGCTTTTAAACCAGCCTTGTACAATGTGAAAATCTGTTTAACAGATCAAACACGTGTCTGGGTTTTAGATTCATCTGAATAGTTTAATGATTGGCTTGATCTCACATTAACCAGTGCATATAATAAGTAACATGGGATGATACATACATGTCAAAGATTTACTTGCAAATAGCTAGAAACTGTGTTTTTGCTACAGTTTATCCTCCAGAAGAACAATACTTAAAACCATGATATAGTTATTGAAATATCATCTTATACCGTAATAGTGGTAATTGTGAAATGCTTTTCTTTTGTCTTTGGGGTTTATTCTCTTTCCATTCTCACCTAAAACCCTTTAAACATCAAAGTGTTAACATTTGTTGTCATACTTTAACTTGTATATATTCTGCTTAGCAGATGTTTCATCTTTATAATAATTTTGAATGTTCTACCCAGAACTTATATCGTACTTCATTTTCTTTATTAATGGAGGCTTTCAAAATATTAAATCAAAAGAGACAAAATAAGTGGTAAAGAACAAAATCAAAGATAAGAGGTGTTTTTTTGTC
Source organism: Sphaeramia orbicularis (assembly GCF_902148855.1). Classification (NCBI taxonomy): domain Eukaryota; kingdom Metazoa; phylum Chordata; class Actinopteri; order Kurtiformes; family Apogonidae; genus Sphaeramia; species Sphaeramia orbicularis. Next base: position 71,956,499 of record NC_043968.1, on the reverse strand, counting down.
TTGCTACATTTTTCATGGAAAATGTATGCTGAAATGACAATCATTTGGATATCAGAAACAAAACACTACTAAACACATTATTCATCATCAACCACATAAATGCTATGCACTAAATACATATTTAGAAAGAAAGCACTTCTAAAATATGTATTGTCATCTGCATCATTTGTTTACAGTAGTAGCAGTAGTAGTAGTTTTTTAAAGATATTTTTGAAGCATTTATATATTACATAAGGATACACTGACTGAGCTTTACTATAAATGCAAATAAAAGAGGTCAGACCAGTTTCAACACAATATATTTCAGAACTAATTATATTAATGTACCCACTCTAACCACTTTAATGCCAATAGTACCAGGTAATTAAATGACCTAAAAACGTTGGAGTTGTTAAGAAATACTGAATAAGTCTGTCATTTATTTTAACCTGCATCTACACAATAAATTTACCAGATTCAACTTACATGTTTATGACATATTCAATTAAAACAGCACAGGTGCTGGATTTAAGATGAGAGTACCAGAAAAAGCACAGGGCTGTGGAAAAGGCTGGTGAATCTCCATGTTTAAAAGCATTGCAGATTCCATCAGCATGAAAAGAAAGAAGCACTCACATTTCCAATGGCCAGGAGAGCTTTGTCAAAGAACAGGATCATCCCAAAGAACAGGAAGAACACGCCGAAGCCTGTCAACCCCATTCCAATCTCTGCCAACATAAATTTTCCATTATTACAGGAAATTGTCACTTTAATCTGGAAATATAACGTAGTTATTTTGACAGTTATTCAACGCTATGACTGTTTTTAGAGTCAGATTACTGAATACTTGACATAAGGAGGTTAGACGGTGTAATATTCACTGACAAAAATGTACATGTACACTCTGAGATTGAAGCACCCCAGCACTATGCTTAGACACGATATAAAGTGTATTAATGGATGTGATTATTTGCTACAACACAAAACCAACCAAACATAAATTCACAAGGAAATTACGCTATCACTACAGACGAAACCGACGAGTGAAGCCTGGAATTTCACTTGAGCTTTAACAGAAATGACCCAGGCTGTCACTGTCCATTACAAAACACTTTAGAAACGAACGATACGGAAATTAAAACCGCCATAACTCTGAGTACTGTCAGCCTGTACACATGGATAAGTTAGGCCTTGGTGTTAGCTGTTGGGATCGCAGTTTATGGTGATTCATGATAGAAAATCAAAGCTAACTTTCTTAGCTCTGTATGCTAACGGCTAGTTAGCTTCTCTGTACAGTTGATGCCGGTAGTACAGAAAACCCTAAAGCTGCTAAAACAAACGGATCTTACTTTGGGAATCTGTTAGAGAAATCATCTTCGCGTTGATTGAAAGAGTAAAAATAACAGAAGAAAAGAAAAAGAGATGATGGTGGCTACACAGCTGCTACACTAATAAGAATTTGGATGACAGCTGCCACTGCAGCAACAGCCACGTCTTCCGGAAACACACCTTCTCGCGATGACATTTTCCGGAACTGGACCGGGTCGCCTTCACAGAACCACGTTTATAACAGACAACACCCCTTAGCTTTATTGGTATCACGAATATTGCTTGCATTTTAAGTAATTTGCAATAATTTTGTAACAAAACTGTATGCTCTATGAGAAAATGACACGTTTAGTGTATAAAAGATGACAAGTACATTTATTTAAAAGGCAGAAGCAGTTCTAATGCAACACCCAATTTATCCCTTTCTTTCTTTGTCTCGTAAATGCATCACAGTACTTAACCAGTTGTATTGAGATTTTATTTCCCGAGTTTACGCTGTCAGGTGGCTCTGGTGCAGTCATAAAGAAAAGAGTTTTAAATGTGTCATGAACTGGAGAGCCCTCGATAAGATGAAATTAGATAAATATTAAACAATGTTTATTTTCTACATACAGTAATTACGATCCATTGTGTAAAAGGTGGAGCAACTGTGAAGTATCAAGTGTCCGTCCGTTCAGCCTGGCAGACCTACTCTGAGGCAGTAATAACACAGTAGTGGTTTGTTTCCCGGCGCCGAGTCTGTAGCAACAGTGAAGAGGAGCGAGATAATGAATTTATGACTAGTTACGGATCTGTGTCCCAGTAGCTTCGATCCAGCAACAAGACGGGAAGGTACTAGACGGAGTTGGCAGGTGGTTCTTTACAATTTTAATCACCTCGTTATGCTTCATAGAAAAGAGTCTTTCTGAAAGACTCTTTTAGTTAGCACTTAGCTAAACTAAGTTAGTTACACGAGTTCATCTTAATCATTGATTAGCTTTGTGCATAGCTACTATCTGCTACAACACCTAAGAAATACTGATGCAGTCTTACCAATTAATACTGAATGGCTACAAATGATTGACCAAGCCCAATTCTGTATTATGTATTCCACTCTCTTAAAGTCTCTAATATATAATTTTTCTTTCAGTGACTTCCGTTAACACTGACATCATGGACTGTGGTGATGGAGCAAATGGCAAGTCTGTCCTCTCTCATGTTACATGTTTATTTGATTCTACTTTAGGTTATTTTGTCGTTTTTAAAATATAAATATGGATTCTGTGCGACAAAAACGGACTGAATATTTCGTCAGGTGCCACAGCTGTGTTCGTATTGCCAGTTAACACAGGGTAGTTGTTAAAAACATGCAGTATTTGTGGGAGTTCCACAGGGACAGGAGGGAGGCACTGTGGCATCATTAGTCTCAGAGCATTAGTGCCTGTTCAGGTGTGAGACTGAGTGTCCTCCCTGTTTACACCATCACAACTCTGCTGGGAGCATCACAGGGCTGTTCAGAAAAAAAACACACCAGCAGATTAAAATGGAACTTTGAATGAATGAACTGGCAGTGTATACCACAAGAACTGAAGCTATTCTTCTTAATTACTACTACTACTACTACTACTACTACCAGTACTACTGCTACTTTCAGCTGCTCCCTTTAGGAGTGTCCACGTCAGATCATCTGCTTCCATCTGACCCTGTCTCCTACATCTTCTACTTTCATAAATCTCCTCTTTGTTCTTCCACTTTGCCTCCTGCCTGGTAGAGAACATCATCGTCCTTCTATTAATGTATTCACTATCCCTTCTCTGGACATGTCTCCACCTACATCCCCATCTTTGCCTCCTGTCTTTTCAGTAGTGCAGTCCTCTTTAAACTGTCAAACATCAGTGGTCTCACTACCGTGCTCTACACCTTTCCTTTAACTCTTGTAGAGAGGTATGAAGAAAAGAGTTGATATTTGACAACTCACTAAAGCAGCCTATGAGTGGATCTTTCTCCTCGGTATCACTCAGTCTGTTTGCTTGTATGTAGATGTGCAGGCAGAGTTGGACTCGGTAGAGGCTGAGCTGGAGCTGGTGGAGCTGCAGATCTCAGAACTCCTGGAGAAGCAGGCCCAACTAACACGCCGAAAGAATGCACTTCTGGAGCAAGTGGAGGAGACTTGTAATGCTGCACAACCGTCCTCATCATTGTCTTCACCCTCGTCTTCTTCAAAGCTGTCTGGAGGTCCAGTAATGACCAAACAGGAGATACAGCGCTATGATGGAGCAGGTACTGTGCAAGCATCGGCCACATTCAGTAACTTTTACATTGTTTATTCCACAAAGCCACTTTCTATGCTTAGTTTTTTACGTGTGAGGTCTGGTTGTCATGATTCTGAAAAAAGTCTGTTGCATTAGTGAGTCATAGAATACACAAACCTGAAGACAATTTCAGAATATACAGGTACATCTAAAAAAATTAGAATATCATGAGAAAGTTCAATATTTTTTGTCACTCATTTCAGAGAGTGAAACCCATATATTATATAGACTCATTAGACATAGAGTAAAATATCTCAAGCCTTATTTCTTGAAATTTTGATGACTATGGCTTACAGATAATGCAAACCCAAAATTCAGTGTCTTAGACAATTAGAATATTGCATAAAATCAATAAAAAAGGATATTTTAAACAGAAATGTCAGGCTTCTGAAAAGTTTGTTCATTTCTATGAACTCAAGACTTGGTTGGGCCTCGTTTTACATGAATTACTGCATCAGTGTGGCGTGGCATGGAGGTGATCAGCCTGTGGCACTGCTCAGGTGGAATGGAAGCCCAGGTTGCTTTGATAGTGTCCTTCAGGTCATCCACATTGTTGGATCTGGTGTCTCTCATCTTCCTGTTGACAATACTCCATAGATTCTCTATGAGGTTCAAGTCAGGTGAGTTTTCTGGCCAATCAAGCACAGTAACACCTGTTCAAAGTTGTACTGATGTAAAAGTAGATAAACAAGTTCTTTAACGGAAAGTGATGTTTCTACTGAGTGACTGGAGATGTGGCTTCTTGAGAATAATGTGAATAAACATTATAGGTTGGTGTTGTGTGTGTGTGTGTGTGTGTGTATATATATATTATCCTATGTTGATTCTTCCCAGATTTTCCATGGTCCAAAGATGTGGATGAGCATCTTAAGGAGTCCTTCCGTCTGTGTAAGTTCAGGCCACTGCAGCTCAGGGCCATCAACCTCACTCTGTCAGGCCGGGATCTGTTTCTGGTGATGCCAACAGGACGGGGAAAAAGCCTTTGCTACCAACTTCCTGCTGTTTGCTCAAAGGGTATGCTGTGTCTGTTCTCACAATTCATTCTGTTTTTCTTGTGAGCCTATAAACCCTGATCAGCTGCTCTATGTGTTTATGTGGGTTTAGGTTTTACACTGGTCATCAGTCCCCTGGTGTCCTTGATGGAGGACCAGATCATGTCCCTGAAGTCCATCAACGTCTCAGCAGTGATGCTCAACGCCTCTAGTAGCAAGGTACACAGCACCAAAACATATGCATTCAAAACAACTACGTATGTATGTACTTACATATGCATTACAAATGTATGTATTTAAATATGCATTTATGTATGTATTTACAAATGTATCTGTCTGTATGTGTTTATATTTATGTATGTATATATTTATCTATGGATGTATTTACATATAGTATATGTAGAAATTCAAAATTCTCATTCGACTTCATCAATCAAATGTTCCAAACAAACACACAGATGCAGTGGAAAACATCAGTGCCCAAGGACTGAGATGAACATTTATCACAATTAACTGTGCAATTGCTGTCATCAGTATTAAATTATGTTGCTATTTACTGATACACGCCTAACGGATTTGTTTAGTGAAGAAGATGTGTACTTGAACAGTCAACAGCACATCAGGTCTGAAACAGTGAACAGACAATTCTTGACTATATGTCTTCACTTTATAGTTCTTCATTTTCTCTATCATTGTTGTCTCCTTTGTCTTTCTTTTATCTTCCCTGTTTCATTTCTGTTTGTCTCCACTGCTTTTCCACACTGACCGAAGCTAATAAATCAAAATTCACAACAAAATTTGACACAAACAGTTTATCTGGTGCAGTAAAAGTGATGTAGAACTTCAAATGTCTGTCAATCATTGTATTCAAGAAGCTGAGTGATTAATTTGATTTATTTTCCATTTTTGTAATTTTTTTTAATTAAACCTTTATTTAACCCGATACAGTATCACTGAGATCGAGGGCGACCTGGCCAACACGCCATGAAAGAATACAGGTTTAAAAGAGAGATCATAACAGTGAATTAGAACAAACAATAATTTAGTCATAACAGAAAAGTTTGTCATTTTTTAAAATGCAATTTCAGTTGAGGTCACAGCAATTTAAACACACAGGCACTGTCCAGTTGGCTCTTGGTGTCTTGTCCATAAGACAGAATGAAGTGCTTGGAATGACATGAGGTCTGGTATTTCAGCTCCATAGGTGATTGTCTGTCCAGATGTTCTTTCTATAAGTTCTTGTTTAATTTTTGTACTTATAGGAACATGCTAAGACAGTCATGGCTGGAATGACAGATGCCAAGTGTCCTTTTAAGCTGGTCTACGTTACTCCTGAAAAAATCGCCAAGAGCAAGCTGTTGATGTCTCGTCTGGAGAAAGCGTACAAGGCCAACCTGATGAGTCGGATTGCTGTGGATGAAGTGCACTGCTGCAGCCAATGGGGACACGATTTCAGACCAGGTCAGAGGTCACATAGTGAACAGTAGCCTGTCTCTGCTCGATACAGTAGAGTCAGGAGTTCCAAAGGTGTGTATGACTGTGTGTGCAGATTATAAGCTGCTGGGCATCCTGAAGAGGCAGTTTCCCAAAGTGCCTCTAGTTGGTCTGACAGCCACAGCAACCAGCAGCGTCCTCAAAGACTGTGAGAAGATCCTGTGTGTGTCGCAGCCGGTAACACTCACCGCCTCCTTTAACAGAACCAACCTCTACTATGAGGTAAGCACGCCAGCGACACGCCACAGCCACTACACCGCATGTATACACCTGTTAACACAATGAAGGGGCAGGTGTTACTGCACATCTATACAGATTATATTCATCCTATAACTTTTAGCAGTGTTAACAGTGTTATCGATTTAATTACTTTTCTCAGTAATGCAATGGTAACATCACTGTTTCCAAATCAAATAGCTTTTCAATAGTTTAGCTCTTTTGTTGATCAGGTAGCGCAGTCGTATCCGTAACAAACACAATTTTCAAGCACAGCAACCCTTTTTGGAAGTGACTATGTTTGACAACAGGGGCCAGTGGTCATGGCTGAGCTAATGCTGCACTAAGGCATTGACTCAATGAAACTGTAAACTCCATTAAGCATTACTCACCAAAGTGATTTTACTGTTCTGTTAGTGGAACCTTAACCATGTGTGTTTTATTAAATAAACAGAGACTCTGAAAGTCTGATTTGGCTTCTTACTGAGCTGTGACACTGACCTGACATCAGCACCTTCTATTTACCCTGAGATCAAACTGATGCAGGAAAACTGTAAAGATGGAACACCAGGACATTTATCAGAGGTTCCAAATAAAACAGATGAGACCAGAATGACTTTGGGAAGTAATGGTGACTTGATATTTTTAGTACAAGTTTACAGAAGCCCATATTTTTGGGCTGGCATCCCATGCAATTAGAGTGTGTTGGTCTCTCTTTGTATATAACTAATAAAAGGATTTCAAACACTTTGATTATATGTCCTGACGTTCCATAGTCTGGAAAATGTATAAAATGTATGTGTGTAACCAGTTCAGTCTAGCAGATCAATCATAAAACTGCATAAAAAAGGCACTTGGTGAGGCAACTAGTACTCCTGCCTCATGGTAGAGGGCGCTTGTGAGCCTGCAGAGTCCTCTTGCTACAAATCTAGTACAGCAGTTTGTTTCTTTTTCCTTCTTGCCTTAATCTCAAAATGGAAGATTACATATGCAACATAATTTGATTGAAAATTTAATTTTGACCTTCAATGAAATTTGCGTCACATATGTATGTGTAAATAATGCTGATATGAGATGTGAAACATAACCTGTTAACTGTTGCCAATCAAATGGTGAATAACATACTGTTACATCCAGCTTTATTTTGAAAGCTTCTTGTTTGGTTCCTGTCAGTCCACATGTGCCAGCTTGACAGCAGGGACTATATAACCAGGCCCTTCGTTTCACTCTCTCTCTGTTCCGGTTTTACAGGCCACCAGCTTCAGCAGCACACTTATGTGCTTGTATTAAGATGTTTGGTCTTCGTTTTGGTTTGATCCAGTTTGCTATTGTTTCAGTACACCTTAGTTTACCAGTTAATTGTGATCGTGTGTCCATCATTATGTTCGGCTCATGAGCCAGCTGTAACAATACTCTTTTGGGTTCGTAATTTTGTAGATCTGACACTGAAAGAGTCAGTGCCTCACGAGCCACGAACCTCACCAAATATCACTGAATATGTACTGCATGACACTTAAGTCAAAATGTGAAGAAAAAGCCTACAGTTGTAATGGGGTCAGTTTAACAGAGCTACATGGATCCTAATACAAATTTAAAAACTCCTGAATTACTATGTGGTTGGATGTTCATTCCTATTGACAAGGAATCTGCAGAAGACATCAGACATTATTGGATCGGTTACTGGGCAGCACAGTTAACTGAAACTATTTTTTTTTTTCACAGGTTCGTATTAAAAATGACACATCATTAAATGACATTGCTTCCCTGATCAAGAACAAATACAAGGACCAGTCAGGTACTGTGGTTCATAAGTATAATTACATGAAACAAAATCAAATTAAATGCCCTAAATTAGGACCAATATGCTGATGTGACTAAATGGACTCCATGGACTGTAGATACTCAATCTGCTTATTCCCCTGTTTGTGTTTGTGTGCATGCGCCACAGGGATTGTATATGTGTTCTCTCAAAAAGACGCTGAGTTGGTGTCATCTGAGCTCCAGAAGATGGAGGTTGTGGCATATCCGTACCACGCCAACATGGACCCTGAAAGCAAGTCCAGGATTCACCGTAAATGGACCACCAACAAAATCCAGGTGTTAAGCTGTGACACAGACTGGCACAGTGGGTGTGTTGGTTCTGATCCTGCTGAAATAAACATGTCTGTGGGTTACCCTGCAGGTGGTGGTTGCTACGGTGGCCTTTGGTATGGGCATCGACAAACCTGACGTTAGGTTTGTCATCCACCACACCATCAGCAAGTCCATCGAAAACTACTACCAAGAGAGCGGGCGAGCAGGTCGACCATATGGCACCATTTTAGGACAACATAACTGTTTCTATTGGTTGGATATTTTTGTAAAAATATCTGCTTCTTGTCTACAGGGCGAGATGACCGTCCTGCAGACTGCATTCTCTACTTTGGCTTTGCTGATATTTTCCGGATCAGCACCATGGTGGTGATGGAGAACGTTGGTCAAAAGAAGCTGCTCCAGATGGTGGACTACTGCCAGAATGTGGACCGGTAGGACACAGTCTGTGGTAATCAATCTGTCAGGGTTACAGATGTGGGAAAAACTAATCTGGCTTTGCAAATTAGCTCTAAACTACGCACTGGAAGAAAGTGAACAATAGGAAAAACTACCCAAGGAAAACATGAGTGAGTTTGGTTCGCTTAAACTCTACCTGTACTGGTCATACTTATGACCAATAGTTGTGCTTTGTGTATTACTTATAAGCAAGAGAGGCACAAATTCAGTAAAAAAATCATCATAAATGCACCACACTGGACCTTTTCGTTACATGAATTATGGGCGGGGGCAGAACATATGGGGAACAGCCATTGCTGGCTATAAGTGATGTACTATCACTGTTTCTGCGTGATCGAGTGCGAGTAAACAACCAGCAGTCAGTGCCTTAGTAGAAAGCATGTGTTTGCGGCTGTTTGTGCAGTCATAAGCTTTGCACTCCTCCGTTGTCCTAGAGACGTGACCCAGCACTGGTCAATAATGTGTCATCTTTGACTGGTGTCTGCAGCATGGAGTCAGTGACCAGTCCATCACAGCTCAGGTAATTGGATAATGCAATGAGTCTGCGTCACTACTGGAGCTGGAACATGACGGAGGCAACATGTCTCTGACCATGACTGACTGACGGAGCAGTGACTTAGTACTCTAGAACTGCTTGTATTATGGATGAACTCTACCCTGCAGAGGAAACTCATTTCTGTTGCTTGTATTTGCGATATTATTCTGTTGTGCCACTACCCATAGGAACGTAGATGAACCAATTCAATTTAGCCCTTGGTTTTTTGGCTCAGCTCCACAGCTTTGAGAGCTTGACTTCTGATGCCCTGTTTAATCACATAGGACCGGACAGTAGACAGGGAGGGGCGTAGTGAAGGGTCTTCTTGTACTTTTACTGGCTTTGTCATCACTATTCAGTCTGTATTTAAATTGTGGCTGGTGATAAATGTGTTTGACTGCTGGACTCTTCCAGTCTGTACAAACCTGTACTTAACTGTTTCATGACTGTGGTGTTCACTGTGAAGGTGCCGACGTTCTGTCATGGCTGTTCACTTTGATGAGGTGTGGGATGGTGAAGAATGCTGCCAGATGTGTGATAACTGCCATCACAAAAAAGGTGGGATATTTGGAATCATGTTTTTATGTTGGACTTTGAGTTGAGGATTCTTAAAGTCTGTGTGAACTAGAAATGTGTATATTTTCACCACAAATCAAAGAAAATGTATTATTAACCCCCAATCAAAGCAAATGTAAAGTATATATGTCAACTATGTATAACATTAAGTTAAATTAAGAGGGGAATCATAGCTGAATAATGATCAGTGACACATAATATGTATATTATGGGCTGTGAAATCAACAGATCTAATTATAGACTTCTTTAACTATGCAGAAATGTTAACTGCATAAGTAATAAAGTAAAGTAACCGGAAAATGCTGATGTTGAAAATGTGACCTCTGACCCCCCCAGACTACACCACCATCGACATAACGAAACATGCCAGGCAAGTATTGCAGATCTTGGAAATGGCAGCATCCATGGATGAAAAGATGACTCCTCTAAAGGTGGTGGAATCCTGGATGGGGAAAGGCCCGTCAAAAGTCAGGAAGATGATCCAGACCACGACGCTGTCTCGACTCCAGGCTGAAGCTGTGATCGTTCATCTGCTACAGCAGGGATATCTCAGGTACCGCATTCCACGTCAGTATCAGTCTGCCTGTTGAGTATAACCGGGTCGGCCTTTCACAAACTTATTCATATTCATTTGTATCCATAGTTAATAGAAAAACATTTATTTTCTGTAAACAGGAGCTCTGAATGTCCTGTCGATCATTGGAGCCTCTTCCTTAATTATGTATAACTTTTGGCCTTCATAAGGATTGAAGTTACTGCAGATTTGACCTAAAACTCAGTGTTAAATGTAGATGGTCTTGAAAAACATGACATTTACATGGATGATGCAGGATAATAACATACTTGTTTAGAAAAAAATATCAAAGTGGCTATTGCCACAGTACTGTGGGACTACTTTGTCATTTGTCTATTACCACAGAGCCGATCAGCACCCTCATTATATCGTGTGTAGACTGGGAACCTGTCACTCTGCTGCCACAGTACTATGACAGTTGGCATCACATATGCCGTGGCATGTGCCTCTCTGGTTACAGGAAAAGGCTACCAGTTACAGGAAGGTTTGTGCACCTGTTCACACTTTCAGTTTCAGCATGCAGGCAAACAACATGAAACGTGGTGACTGTTTGCCTCATATGAGGAATTTGCCGGGGTTTTTGGTGAATATAAATCAGCCACTGGGACAACGTTCAGAGTGAAGAATTTGGATCATTTGATTGGCTCTGTGGCAATAGACAAACTGATATTTCATGCCACAGTACTGTGGCAGTAGCCATTGCCGTAAAATATTTAATCCAGTATCAACATGAAAAGTAGGAAATTACAAATTTTCCTCAGCAACTAGATGTAAGATGCATTCAGGTAAATGAAGAATTCTATGGTTTTGTTTTATTCGTGCTGGTTGTTTTTTGTCATCAATAATAAAATCTGGTAGCACCTGTAAATATGATGGTGTGACTTCTGTGTGGTTTTTCTGGTGATCTCAGAGAGGATTTCAGCTTCACTCCGTACACCACCTACTTCTACCTGAAGCCAGGACGGAAAGCTCCTCTGTTGAAAAACCAGACTCACACTCTCAGCATGAAGATAAGAACAGCACAGACATCATCATCATCATCATCATCATCATCATCAGAGGTCAGTAAAAAATATCCACCTAGAACAACTGACTAAAGCCAATCATCTGCTGGCTTTAATTTCTATGTTCACCTTCTTATCCTGAAACTCACCCACTGTAATGAAGAAAAGAGTTTTAAGAGTGTGTCAGAGCTCAAATTGATCAGTGAATGCACAATAAAAATGCTCCTCATGGTCTCAAATCAGTTTAAAGACGTATGTGTGAGCTTTTAAAGTCCCTCTTCACTTATGGCTCGGTAACAGAAAACATGGAACAGAAAACCTCAGTTTAAATTCAATCTTACTTTAAAAGTGGAAAAAGCATTTTCAGGTCTGTGTAATAATGGGAAATCACACTAACCAGCTTTTTTTTGGCTTTATAATATTCTTATTATTTAGGTCATTATCTTCGAACATTTGACTTTTAATCTTGATGATGTTTTTGACACTAATGAACATATACCATAACTATTAAAGACAAAGCTGAAGTCTGAGACACGCCTTATCACAGAGAATCTCATTTTGTGTAATGAACTGGGGGGATTAGAGGTGTTACTAGGCTGAGACGTATAATCCCTCCAGCGTGTCCTGGCTCAGCTCCTTGTCCACATCAGACCAGTACAGTGTCCATATCACTGCAGATGCTGAACCAGTCTGACTGTCAGAGTGATGTTGAATCTTTAGCCAAAGCCCAATTTTTGGGAGTGTAATTGAAAATTTCTAAAATTTCTTTTACTCCATATGTCAGTACTTCGTTTTAGTGTTTACATAACTATTACACTTATATTGAATGTGGTAGGATTCTAAGATGCTGTATGATTCTAACACATTCAGCATAGGTGTAGTAGTTCTATAACACTAAGATGAAGTTCTAACATATGAAGTAATGTAAGTTTTCTAGTACAGGAGATTATATATTCTTTTAATGCCAAGCATTTCTAGTGTGAAAGTTTTAAAGATAACCCTACCAATGGGCTGATTTTGAAACAGTTTGTGACAAAATCATTTGCAATATCTTTTTCTTTCTCTTTTTGTTTAAGCTTCTACTAAACATGTTTCCTGTGTTTATGAAAGTGAAATATTAATGTTTTTTCCTCCTTCTTGTTGTAATTTTTCTTTAACACATTTTTCCCATGAGTGTTCCATGTTTGGTTCTTCTGTATCTGTCAAATATTTGAACAAATGATCGAAATGCATCATATTATTGACAGAGGTAAGTCTGATGTTTACTCAGGCCGAGGCCAAAGACAGAACTGTTGATTATAATGTGAGAGAAGTCCTCTCCTACTGTGCTTTGGATATTCTAACCTGATTCATTCTAGATGTAGTTTCCATTGCTCTGCATGAACGAATACACTTCATAATCCTTCTAATGTTACTTCATTGACAAAGCTGTGAAAAAGATGCAGTTAATACATTTAAATTCTAATGTTTTAAATGATAAAACATTAGAATTATTAAATGTCCTAAAGCAGAATAAAAATGCATACATACATACGATAGATATCACTCCTTCCACAGCTGTGTCCTTGGAGCCAAAATAGCAGTGGTGGTAATTTCTTAGAAAAGAAGTGGAAATTTTTCAATCTGATGGCTTTAGCGCAAACCCATATGATCATTCCATTTTACACATTTATGACAAATCATTATTAACGTGACCGTGAAAATGGAACTACAGAATGTGCAGAAATCCCAGAAACAGCGTCTCCTCCCATCAAGAATCTAGTCAGACAAAATACTGTAAAGTCAGATGAACAGATAACCAGATGAACTCCAGCTTTTCCTCTGTGAACTGACGTCTGCTTGGTTTCCTAACACTGGTATATTTAATAATGACATGATTAGGGATGGAACGATTACCGTTAAAACAATAAACAGCAGTAAAATTGCCAACGGTTAGTATTACCGTTAAAATTTTAATTATCATGGTAATTGTGTTTGATTACTGCACTTTTCCGGAGAAAATGCCTATTTAAAGATATGCTTTTATGTCAAATATTTGAATATAGTTTTAATTTATTGCAAGTTTGATTTTACATTCCTGATATGTAGAACCAATATTCACTTTTAAAGTCTTTGAAAAGGTTCGTTAAGCGTCTTTGTGTTATTTATGCAATAAAGTATATACATTTTTCAAATCGGATTTTATATATTTTTTGTGTTGTTTGTCCTTTTGTTTTGATATAGTAGGTTAAAGTGGGAAAAAAATAATAGACAGATGATATAGATGAAGTTGTGCTGAAAAAAAAAGATACCAAACATGGGTATAATAAACATTTGTTTATATAGTATATAAAGGCAAAATCAAAAGTACTGAAAAACAGCCAAAATAGGCTCAGACCACTAAGGGTTAATATTTGAATGTTTCTGCCAACAGAAGGTACATTGTAGCAATTATTTTATTAGTTTTTTTGTTTTGTTTTGTTTTGGTTTTTTTTTTTTTAAAATACAACTTGGTTAAATTATTTCAGTGTGTGTATAAGTACTTTTTGAACATTTTGAGCACAATTTCAACAATACCGTGATAACAATGATAAGAGTGATAATTTTGGTCACAATAACCGTGATATGAAATTTTCATATCGTTACATCCTTAGACATGATGAACATGATCTGTGTCTGAAAACTTTAAGACTAAGGTCTCACGGTGGACATTACATTTTGACCTGATGAATACTGATACAGTCGATAGATTAATTATGCCTAGAACACACATCTGCCTCACCTATGTTTGACTTTGTAACCAGGCTACGGCTGCAGCAGAGAACAAGGGTAATGTGTTTGAATATAAAGTAAAGGTTTTGCAACGACAACACTGAAATTATCTTTTTATAGTCAATACAACATCGGACCATTTTACATAAGTTACACCTTCACTATAACGTCAGTGTCTAGTCAATACAGTAAATGTATGAACATGAGAAGCATGAAACATAAATAAAGATGTGTTCATTTTTATCACCTTCAGTTATGGCCAAACTATGTGATATGACGACACAGAGACCTTAACCTTTGACCTTTGGCCACCAAAGTCTCATCCCTTCAACCTTATGCCAAATAGAGAAGAAAGTCGCTCCTGGTTCCAGTAGTAAATCCATTATAAAACTTGTGGAATGATGGAGCACATGTGATGCAAACACACAGGCCTTGGTGAGGATGGAGGAGTGTGTCCTGTTCTGTCCTGTCCATTCATGTAGGTGTTTACGGCCTGTGTTTGTTAATGACCTGCAGGTGAAAGTCTCTACTGCCAGTGACAAGGCCAGGTCCAAAGGGGACAAGAGGTCAGGTCAAAGTGCTGGAGATGTCCCTGTGTCCAAGAAAGTCAAGAGAGACCTCCCCTAGCCCCCCTCCCCCCCAAGCACAGGAGACAAGATAACTAAGTACAGTCCTGCTTCTTTTCTTTCATCACTGCTTGTTTTTTTCAGGGCCTTTGGTCTGTTCACATTGGTGTCACTGGTAGAGGGTGGATCCAAACACACTGACAAACATAACGTTAGCCTCATAATTGCCTAAGTAATACACTATATGGACAGAAATATTGGGACACGTTGAATTCAGGTGTTTCTTTTCAAACAGATCTGGGATACAAAACAATAAGGACAAATGCCATAATGTAGTTTTATATTGGCATACTTATCATTGCATTGGTTAGTTTTGTTTAAATTGTTGTCTTTGCTTTCAAAATGCCTCAGAGATGGGTTTTTTTTTGTTCTGACTGTAAATAATGTTTTTACTACAACTAACCATCTACTTTCTTCACATCTCACTTAGGAAGAAAAATCTCCTATTAAACTTTATAGAAATATTGCTGCTTATAAACTATATGGACAAAAATATTGGGCACATCATGGATACAGCTCATAAGATGTTCTCTTCATGCTGATTTGAGATATGAACATTAACATTAATAATCAGTGTGATATTTATCACAATATAAAACTATATTACATTTAACTATAACTATAATACATTTGTCATTATTGTTTTGTATCCCAGACCTCTGTTAGAAAAGAAACACCTGAATTCAACATGTCCCAATACTTTTGTCCTTATAGTGTATGACTTAGGCAATTATGTTATGAGGCTATCGATATTCATATAAAGTCACATAAGAAATGCAGTGAACCATGTGGTTTGGGTGAAACACTGTGTCATTACTGTTGCATCCAATCCAATAATGACCGCTGTGTAGAACTTAATTCGATCTGCTTCGTGTAAGAGCTGCACAATTAAGTTAAAAAGGCTTAGATTGTCTGCAATATTGCAGTTGCAACTTGAGTCTTGGTTATGTAGAAAAAAGCAAAAATTACTGATTACTACTGATTATTGATCAGGATTACTGACTGTTGAAAAATGCGCTTACTTTCATTGTGTTACTGAATACAGACTATGACAGGTGCATTAGACATTTAACCTCCTAAGACCCATGACATGTCAACAAAGTACAAGCTTTTTTGTTTTTTATTTAATAAGTGCCTATATTGGAAACATCATGATGTAACAGTTTTTTCAGATGCAGTTTTAAAAATTTTTATGGAATGTCCTTTGTGGTGGACAGTTTTCTTTTCTTTTTTTTTTTTTGTATAAAGTTGTGAAACTCTTGTCCACAAATGTGGACAGTGGGTCTTAGGAGGTTAAACAACAGCCTTTTGTGTTGATACAACCTTTTGCACATGTTGACTGTAGTCGCGATTATGATTCGACAGATTGAGCAGCTTCTACCTTAAACTGGTGCATGTTTTTATATGATGATGTACAGCAGTAAGTGTCTGTTTCACATGTTAAAATGTTCACTCATTCTATGGAAAATAAACTACAGTGTTGTGGAACCAACATCGTTTCCTTTTTTCACATTGGGCTTTTTTTTTTTTTTTTTTTACTTTACACAGCCACAGTATCGATACATGTGTCCTGCTGTGCTCACATGGTATCAGTACCAAAGGTCTTACTTATATTAGGTATTGAACAGTGAAACACAACCCAAATATTACATGTATGGCTTTGTTTGAAATAGAAATCATTGTGTACATTAATACATGACAAATGACATGTACCTTATTCTGTAGGGTCAGTGTTTTTTTTGGTGGAATGCTGCTGCTTGTCTCTGCTCAAGGCTATCAGGAGTTTACTTTGCAGTCTTTGTCCTGTTCACATTTTTATATTTGGTTTGGTGACTGTTTCTTCCTTCAAATGCTCGACACTAGTTTCAATCACTGTACCATGAGAGGTGTAAAAAAAAAACATTAAGTCAATGCAAGAATTGGTTTGGTGACTGTTTCTTCCTTCAAATATTCAACACTAGTTTTAATCACTGTACCATGAGAGGTGTAAAAAAAATATTAAGTCAATGCAAGAATGGCACAAAACCACTGTCAAATATAAATGTTAACAGATACTAATACAAACCTGATGTTCTGACTATGAACAACACACGATAATATAATTGGGCTCATAATTCAGTGTGAACATTAGCCCAATAATGTTTGATTTTTGTTCTAAAACATTTTGTACACCTCTATAGCTGTATTCTGACATAGTAGAAGTGAGTTCATAGTATCTGTACTGTGTTATATATGTGGGCTTCATAGACAATGTTACTAAATGTTGTCTTTGCCAAGATGTGAAACAGACATTGCTTTAAGAAATAAGACCAAGTTTTGTTGTGTAGTATGTTGTTTTGCTCCTGAAGAAATGATGACTTTGTGCTAAACATTTACTGTAAGTCTGAGTCTCAGGTCCAGACTCTGATTCACATAAATACTGAGGCGGCCACAGCTGAAGGAATTAATGGAAAATCTGCATCTCAGATGTTTGCAACGTTACCAAATGTTGTAGTCAGATATCAACAAAAACAGCAATCACACAGTCTAAGTCTCCAGAAACCAGAGGAAAACGTGTTATAGTTTCATTGTAACATTCACTGAGATTCAGATTATATATCGTGGTTCTTATCTCTAAAGAGTTCCGCCTGAAATCAGACTAAAAGGTGAAGTCTGCGTATTTGTGTCCTTTTCGGAACATGGATGGCTTGAATTGGACAGTAGTGAGGTATAACCTGAGAACCGCTTAAGCTTTAACATTCATGTCCACCAGTACTTGCTGTCACTAACTCCACTAATGAGTCATGACATCAGAAACTACTAACATGACTAAAGTGAACATTTCAGATCGACTGGAATTATCTTCAGTTTTTACATTTGCATTTTCTTTGTCATTCAGATGGATTTTCTCATGTTTAACCTTGTCATGGTTTGTCACTTATTCTTATTTTCATGGTTACAGGACACGTCAGCTGTTGTAGCCACTGAGGAAGGGGCTGAAATGACCTTTGAACCCACTGTCATGGGTTGTCCTCGACAACCCAAACAGAAACTCTTTAAAGAACAGAAGAATCTGTCTAGAAAACAGGACTTGAAGCCTGTTGACCAGGCAGAGAGAGCCAAGAAACAGATGCTAAACAGACTAGAGGAGGACGAGGGGGGGGCCAACCCAATGCCCCCCCACAACAGAGTTGAGGTGCACGTTGAAATTAACCTGACAGAGGATACTGGAGACAAAACATCACCACGCCCACTAAAATCATACTCCAAACACAAACCCTCCACCCATCAGAAAAAGAGGAGGAATCCCCTTACGCCGTCCCCCTCCCCAGATGGAAACCAACCCCCCTGCACCGTGTCCAGCTCCCCATCCCATTCCTCTATCATCTCTGAGACAGCAGCAGAGGAGCTCTGTCACCTTAGGAATTACTACAGTAAACAGCTCAGAAGAATAAACCATATCTCCCATGAGCACCTGGGGCGGCCCACAGAGCCTGGAGTCTTAGCATGTCTGACTGAACCACTGAGGAGCTTCCGCGGGCTCCCCAGGGTGAGCATCGGCCAAACGGCCAGAAGTCTGTGGACACGAGTCAGTGGCAGGAGGAAGCTGGTCCGCTGATCACATGACCAGTCTCATGACTGGTAGCATTTTAAACACTGAATGTTCAGGACTCACATCAAAACAGATTAACTTAAATTATGTTGTATCAAACTTAAAAACTAGAAACTTTAATTAAAGTTTAATCTTCAAACTTTCTGTAGAAGGCCCAGTATTTTAAGATTTGGAGAAGTCAAAGTACAGAAACAGAATATATTATTCATAATTTTGTTTTCATTTGTGCATCAGGAGGCTTTAATCACAGTAATAAATCATGTGGTGTTTCCTCTACTATAATTAAAACAGATTCAAGTATGTAATACTTTCAGAGAAAACCTGAAAAAAAATCACTGGTGAATAATGAAGGTGTTTTAATATAAATATAATTATGTTAAATCAGTAGAATACAAACTGATTCAGATTCAAGAAGCTGAAGCTGCTCTTTCATACCGTTAACCTGTAGTGTCATCTGCTGTCACTAGTGTGTAACTGCATCCTGATAAAAAAACTGAACAGAATCCATGGTGGTGTTCAGATGTTCCTTTTTTTGTTTTGGTTCTTGACTGAATGAAATGACCAAACATGTAAATTTGAGGCTGTGATGATTAAATCAGCCTTTACATCTGGGACACATGTCCCTTAACTTACTTTTGTCTCTGCATCTCGGTTTTAAAGAATTATCTTGTGTTTGAACTTCCAACAGTATGTGACGTGTGGACACAACTCTCTGTTCTCTAAAAAAAAAAGGCAATGTTATAGTAGATAGCTCGTGTCTTGTATTTCAAGCTTAGGAGTATTTTTAATTGTCTTAATAATTTAATAAAACAAAACTGCAAACAGTGAACAGTAAACTGGATATTCAGCAGGTACAGACATGTTTTTGTATCAGGCTGGAGTAAGGACAGATGTGGGTTAAAATGGGTTTAAACAGTTCTTCATAAGGAAGAAGTACAAAGACACAGATGCTGGTAAATCAACAGAATATACTGTATGTACTGGGGATTTGGACAAAACATTATATACTGACTTAGAATGGTTAAGACAAATGAAAAAGCCAGTGTTCCTTCAGTGACTGTGGATTGTTCTGGTAAGAGAGAAATGGTTTTACATTAAAGTCAATGCAAAGGTAAAGGTGAGACTTCTGCAGTTTCTGTATAACGAACAAACAATGAGTAATAATGATGCAAAAACTACGACTGTGAGTATAATAATAGCATTAATAATGATAATATTAAAGCCGCAAGCGGCATCTAAAGGCCCTCGCCAAGGGCACGTCCAGTAGAAGTATGCTCATCGTTCAGCAGGTGGTGCTCTAGCACCAAATTTCAATGTCTTCTAATGAATGGGTGTAGGCCTGGGAGATTGACAATTGACTCAAATTTGAGACAAATCAGTGTTCGTATGTCCGAACTGAACAAGTTTTTGTATAAATAAATCTGTAGGGGGCGCTATGGAGCCAAAATTTAATTTGTTCCATTGAATGGGTGTAGGCCTGCGACATGTACCATTGAGTCAAATTTGAGCCAAATTGGTGTTCATATGTCCGAACTGATGCAATTTTCGTGAAGGTAAATTTGTAGGGGGCGCTATTGCGCAAAATGGCATTTTATTTTGATAAATGGGTGTAGGCCTGGGAGATTAACAACTGATTCAAATTTGAGCCAAATCGGTGTTCGTATCTCCGAACTGATGTCATTTTTGTAAATGTACATTTGTAGGGGGCGCTGTAGTGCGAAATTTAAATTTATTTTAATAAATGGGTGTAGACCTGGGAGATGGACGTCTGAGTCTAATTTGAGTCAAATCGGTGTACGTATGTCTGAGCTGAAGCTATTTTTGTAATGGTAAAGTCGCAAAGAAACTTTGCAAAGTTTGTGACGTCGTCACACAAAAATGGCGACACTAGTCCAAAAAATTCGGCTAACTTTTGATGCCCCACTTCTCTAGATACTGTACACTGATTTTGAGCTCATTTGGCCAAATGGCCAAGGAGGAGATAGTTAAAATACGATGTCAGCGAAAACGCTGACTCAGCATTTTGGAAATTTCAATCCAATATGGCCGACTTCCGGTTGGTTTAGGGGCGTGGCCATAATAATATTTTTTGTTTGTCTCCTCACGATGAATCTGTGTACCGATTTTCGTGGCTCTACGACAACCTTTATGTTGGACGTGCTCCCATTGACGTAATGCATTTCCACTTTTCAAGGGGGCGCTGCAGCAACATTTCTTTACCGACATCTACGAAACCTATTTGTAAATTAAATTTTGCACATTTCTGAATTTTGGGCAAACTTTGGTGAGTTTTCGTAAATGTTCAGGGGGTCAAAATTGAGCTCAAAGCGCAGGAGAAAAAAAAAAAAAAAGAATCTGAGCACAAGAACAATATAGCCGTTTCTATGGCAACCACATATTTGGCCTTATTTGAAAGCTCTCGAGTTCCCCCACATGGGGTCAGAGGTCACGTGTCGTGTACTTACACCCACATGACTGACCCTGAGTGGGCGTGTCCCATTGACTCCCATTCATTCTGAGCAGGTGTAAATATGCGACTTGTGCACATGTCATGTACATCTTCGGAAAGGTCTCAGTGCCGTGAATGTGAATATGTATGAGAGTGGCGACAGTGGCGATTTTGTCCCCATGCGCCCACTGCAGACTCAATAGGCCCTGCGCCGACTTTACTCGGCTCGGGCCTAATTAAAGACAGTGGGGACAGTTGAGGCAAACACACCCCTATAAACTGAAAGGCCCAGAACCAGCACAGATGGCACTGAAATATGCAGTAAATTTACCAGTATTACAAACACCACAGCCATTATTAAATCATACGGACAGTAGCAAAGTCCCCCTCTGAAAATGAAACCAAACCAGAGGAACTTTGGCAGTAGGGAACATATACCATTCTGACTAAACAGGGAAGGATTTTAGAGGCTTTATGTGGGATCACATCCATGTTGCTGTGAGTATGCGCTTGTGTTCCTTCAGTGGTTTTGCTTTACTGTGTGTTTTAGGGTCAAAACAGGATGGAATAACAGAAAAGACATAGAGAGGAATTGAAGTTTTACAGATTTTTACTAAATAAGGCACTCAGAATGTATGTCAATAAGAGATTTAGGATGTTGAACATGAACTGTGAACTGGAACACACTTGAACAACAAGTATTTGAATTTTGGTCCAGTAGTTTTAGTTTGAAGCTCCTTTTTAAAACAATCAGTCCAGCTGCTTTTTGGCACCTGTTTGAACTTCAAAAAGGAGTTTCACAGTCAAAATTTGGTGAAAACAGTAAAAAAAAAAAAAAAAAAAAAAAAAAAAAAAATTAAATAAAAGGAAAATCACAACAACACTGCAAATAACAGTAAAAACAAGAAGGAATGAGAAGAAAAATGGTGTAAAAAAAATAAATAAATAAAATAAAAAAAATCCTAAACTGTTTATTTTTACAGTGAGCTGGTCTCCCTCACTGCTCTGTGTTTCCCCCTACATTACACAGACGGCAGGGGGTGCACTGAGCATGCTCAGATGTCTATGGAAAGCACAAGGTCTATTCTATCAGCACATTTTGAAATTTTTCCTCTTGAACAAACAGTTGAATTTTTATTAAATTTTTAATAAATCATACATTCAGAACATGGATTGGGGCTCCTGTTTATATGACATAATACAAAGAAACTCCTGAATAATGAAAGTCACTTCTGTCAGAAAAGAAATGTGTGCATGTTAAACCAATATTTCCATAGATGTGTTTGATATCAAACAACATTAAAGCCAGACTCCTGCATTTATTGGCATTATTTTTTCTTTAATATCATGTCATTAACAGCAGATATTAGTCTTATCTATCTACTTTCCTATTAACTTTCTCAGTGCCAGTGCATAATCACAGACTGAGTTTTACCGACTACCATCAAGTACACACTGACATTTAAATTCAATGTCATATTGTCATTTTCTGTATTTGTTTAATGCTCTTTACTCAGATGTTTCCCCAAAACAAACACAGATAACAACACTCAGTTTATATGTGAAAACAGAGCCTGCAGTAGTTACCCAGGATGCACTGTTTCTTTGTATAAATGATTTAATGTGTTTACTGATTAGTGGACACACTCATTCACAGACACTTAAACTCAACGTCACATGAAAATGGATTTACATTTTTCTGTGGTGACTCCACAGCGGATGGAGGGAAGTGAAGTGGGGCTTAAGAGTTTCAGCCAAGAGTTCAGCAGAAAAACAGGCCCAGTGTAGAAGGGTCCGCCTTGTGGTGGTAGTGGGGGTGAGGGGGGAGGCCTCTGCTTGGCCTCTGCTGAGGATGTGAGAGGCGTAGGCTGCTGCTGAACCTCCCCCTTCATTTCCTTTCAGTCAACAGGAAAACTGGAGCTCAGACTCCAACAGTCGGACACAGACGATCAGAACATCAGGATAAAGGAGAACCTTAAAGGCAGGAATGAGCAAGAACCAGAAAGAGGTGAAGAAAATCCAGTCAGTTTATCTGCAGAACCTGGAAAAACTAAACCAGGGGACAAAACCTGACAAAAAACCTTGGAAACCAAAGGAGGGGGAGTTTGCAGCGATGGAGAAGCTGCGCCAGCCTCCTTTATCTGGATCAGTCAGTAAAAGCTCAGCTCACAGAATCAGCCGAGACCTGACCTGTTCCATCTGTCTGGACCTGTTCAGGCAGCCGGTGTCGCTGCCCTGCGACCACACATTCTGCCAGACCTGCATAGAGGGATACTGGAGTGGCCCCCGGGGGCCCGGGCAGGGGGGCACTGGCTCCTGCCCCCAGTGCAGGAAGGTGTACCCCGGACAGAGCTACAGGCCCAATCGGATCGTGGCCAACATCGTGGAGAGTTACTGTCAGGGTCTGGAGGAGAGTGGGAGTGGGGCCCACCGGGTGGATGGAGGGTTGGCTGAGAGGGTGCCCCCCCCAGCCCCACGATGCAACAGGCACAGGGAGGAGCTGAAACTCTACTGTGAGGAGGACCAGGAGCTGGTGTGTCTGGTCTGTGGACTCTCCCAGGAACACAGGAACCATACGATGGTGTGTGTCCAGGAGGCTCAACACAAGTACAGGGTCAGTTCAAGCAGGATTTCACCTTTGGAAAATCACCTGAAACCTACTGTCAAATCAGTCAGAGCAGCCGATGGGGTCCATGTGAGATAATTATGAATTTACTTTCAAAGGGGTGATAAGTATGTGTAACATAAGTGTAGTATATGTGTTGTATATGTGCAACATAAGTGTAGTATATGTGTAGTGCATATGTAACATAAGAGTAGTATATGTGCAACGTAAGTGTAGTATAAGTGTAGTATATGTGTAGTATACGTGTAACATAAGTGTATTATAAGTGTAGTATATGTGCAACATAAGTGTATTATAAGTGTAGTATATGTGCAACATAAGTGTAGTATAAGTGTAGTTTATGTGCAACATAAGTGTAGTATAAGTGTAGTATATGTGCAACATAAGTGTAGTATATGTGCAACATAAGTGTAGTATATGTGTAGTATATGTGTCATATGGGTGCCACGGTGGTGCAGTGGTTAGCACCTCACAGCAAGAAGGTCCTGGGTTCAATTCCGACACCAAGACCTTTCTGTGCAGAGTTTGCATGTTCTCCCTGTGTTTGCATGGGCTCTCTCTGGGTACTCCAGTCTCCTCCCACCTCCCACAGACATGCACTAGTAGGTTAACTGGTTGATCTAAATTGCCTGTAGGTGTGACTGCGACAGTGGTTGGTTGTTCGTGTCTATCTGTCAGCTCTGTGATGAACTGGTCAGGGTGAACCCCAACTTCACCCATAGGTAGCTGGGATAGGCTCCAGCACCCCCTCTTGAGGATTAAGTGGTTCAGATGATGAACGAATGGATGTGTTATGTATGAGTAATGTATGTGTAGTATATGTGTAATATGTAATATGTGTAATATTATTTCATTTTATTTGATTTAACCTTTATTTAACCAGGCAAGACAGATTTAGAAAACATTTGTATTTACAACTGTGGCCTGGCAAATGGCAGGGAAAAGGGAGCAACCCCCCCAAAAAAAACAAAACAAAACAAAACGAAACAAAACAAGATTAAAATGAAATAAACAGGACAAATAAAACAAAACATTTAATGCATGTGTAATATATGTGTTGTTTATGTGTAATATAAGTGTAAAACATGTGTAATTCACTGCCTGGCCCAAAAAAAAAAGTAGCCACCAAAAAAAGGTCACACACTAACATTTTTTGGACCACCTTTAGCTTTGATTTCAGCATGCGTTCGCTGTGGCATTGTTTCGATAAGCTTCTGCAAGGTTATACGATTTATTTCCATCCAGTGTTGTATTCATTTTTCACCAATATCTTGTATTGATGATGCAAGAGTCTGACCACTGCGCAAAGCCCTCTCCAGCACATCCCAAAGATTCTCAGTGGGGTTTAGGTCTGATTAAGGTCTGGACTCTGTGGTTAAGGTCTGGACTCTGTGGTGGCCAATCCATGTGTGAAAATGATGTGTCATGCTCCCTGAACCACTCTTTCACAACTTGAGCCCCATGAATCCTGGTATTGTCACCTTGGAACATGCCCATACCATCAGGGAAGAAAAAATCCATTGATGGAATAACCTGGTCCTTCAGTATGTTCAGGTTGTCAGACCTCATTCTTTGGGCACATAATGCAGCTGAACTTAGACCTGACCAACTGAACCAACCCCAGATCATAGCACTGCCCCCACAGGCTTTTACAGTAGGCACTAGGCATGATGGGTAATCACTTCATCTGCCTCTCTTCTTACCCTGATGCGCCCATCACTCTGGAACAGGGTCAATCTGGACTCATCAGACCACATGGCCTTCTTCCTTTGCTTGAGTCCAATCTTTATGCTCCCTAGCCAACTGAGGCCTTTTTTTCCAGTTAGCTTCACTGATTAGTGGTTTTCTTAAAATCCCTTGAGTTCCCTTCGCATTATGCATGTGAAAATGCTCTTACTTTCACTATTAAACAGAGCTCTGAGTTCTACTGTTGTTTTTCTTTGATTTGATTTCACCAAATGTTTAAGTCAGGGGTCAGCAACCCTGGTCCTGGAGAGCCACCATCCTGCATGTTTTAGATGTTTCCCTCTTCCAATACACCTGATTCAAATGATAAGCCTATTATCAAGCTCTGCAGAAGCCTGATAATGACCATCAGGTGTGCTGGAAGAGGGAAACATCTAAAACATGCAGGATAGTGGCTCTCCAGGACCAGGGTTGCTGACCCCTGGTTTAAGTGATTGCTGATCACGATCAATCACAATTTTTTTCCAACCACATTTCATTCTGGAAGACAATGGTTCCCCATTATCCTTCCAGTTTTTAATAATGCATTGGACAGTTCTTAACTACGGTGGCCCAGAGGTGCAACAGCTCAAAAAATTATCCATATAAGAAAAAAAAAGAGAACAGCCCAAAAAATTATCATCTATAAGAAAAAACCAGAGAACAGCCCAAAAAATTATCCATATAAGAAAAAAAAAGAGAACAACCCAAAAAATTATCCACTATAAGAAAAAAAAAAGAGAACAGCCCAAAAAATTATCCACTATAAGAAAAAAAGAGAACAACCCAAAAAATTGTCCTCTATAAGAAAAAAATAGGTAACAACCCAAAAAATTATTCACTGTAAGAAAAAAAAAGAGAACAGCCCAAAAAATTATCCACTATAAGAAAAAAACCCCCATCATCCACCTTTTCAATTATGGGGATGCTGTTTACCCAAAAGGTCTCTTGCTTTAAAATTAAGGCCACCAGAAAAAATAAAAGCATAGGCTGAAAATTTTTAAGGCCTTCAGCTAATGTGGCTAATGCAAATTTTTTGGGCTGTTCTCTTTTTTTTTCTTATTGTGGATAATTTTTTGGGCTGTTGCACCTCTGGGCCACTGCACTTAACAGTATTTTAGTAGTTTCTGCAATCTCCTTAGATGTTTTCTCTGCTTTGATGCATGCCAATGATTTGACCCTTCTCAAACAGACTAACATCTTTTCCATATCCACGGGATGTGTCTTTCGACATGGTTCTTTAAGAAATGAGAAGCTACTTATTGCATCAGTTGGGGTTAAATAACTTGTCGCCAGCTGAAAGATAATCACCCAAGCTGTAATTATTAAGAACACAACAATTATTATAAGAGGCTCATTCCTATTTGCTTAGTTAAATCCAGGTGGCGACTTATTTTTTACCAGGCAGTGTATATGCACTGTATATGTGTAATACATGTGTAATTACGTGTTGCATATGTGTAGTATGTGTGTGATGTAAGTGTGGTATAAGTGGTGGGTGTAGAAGCATTCTAAGTGTTTTGTTGGTGTCTTCATAGGCGTCTCTGAACAGCTCCATGGATTCCCTGAAGGCTGAACTCAACACGGCGCTGCAGTGTGACAGGGAAGCAGAAGACGAAGTCAAAAAACTCAAGGTCAGAGGTCACTGATTTCATACCATTATATTTAAACTAGGGCTGGACAAGTTAATGCGTTATTACCGCGTTAACGCATTCATTAAATAACGCCGACAATTTTTAAAAAATCTCACGTTAATGCCGTTTTATTCTAATTCCTATTCATCTGCCCCTGCTTGTGTGCGTGTAGCGATTAGCTCGGCAGATGGACAACAGGTTTCCCAAGAAAAGCTGGACGCCGAAATCTTCTCTCCAAATCTTTTACTCGAGACTCACTGTAAAACTGCAACATACATACAAAATATGTCTCAGTTATGTTCATTGCCTTATTGCATTATACATTTAAATGAATGGGAAACAGACCGCTAGCTTGATGCTAACTTGAATGGGAAAATCCATAGACACGCTAAAGATTAGCATTTACAGATTCATTTAAGATTTACGTCTTTTTATCCAGCAACAAAGGCTCACATCGGAGATATTTTATACTATTCATTTTTACAACAACTGAACATAAAATACTCACAGGCAAATGTTTTTCGGGCCATACAAACAGACTGAAAGAAACGTGTCTGTTAGTTCCTTCTTATGTCTGGACTGACAACGGGAACACCGAAAGGACAAAACATACGTTAGTGCAATTTATTCTGACCACTAGAGGGCCCCCTTTGCTTGCTTTTAACAACTGAGCATCACATATTATTGGGCTTATTAGTATTAGTACTTATTAGTGGGCTTAAGACTCCTGTCAATCACTCACAACCGGAAATAAACTGGTGGGGACATAAACATGGAGAAAAGTACCGGTCTTTTCCATGGACATTTTCATTTTAAATGTCTTCAGATGGTGGGGTTGAGAAGGACACAGTTGTTTGTAGGCACTGCAATGTGGAATTACTTTTTATTACCGGAGTTCGTTGAGTCTGAAATATCACTTAAAGACAATACACACTGTTGATGCTGGCAACCTCCCCCCGATATAACTATGCGATTAATCGTGATTAATCGCAGAAATCCACGCGATTAATTGCGATTCAAAATTTTAATCGCTGCCCAGCACTAATTTAAATAGACTGTTTCAAACTGGAGGCAAGTTATGAATTTTATCCCATAGATCCACAAGATCTTTAAAACATTCCCTTAATCTTCTCGGAACAGTGCAGACATGTGAAAACCCGTAGTAAGACGTGTATAAATGCACTGATTTAAATATGTTTTGTATGGGACAGATATGTGCTGTATGTCCAAAGTTATAAAATTATTCTTTGTAGTGGGTTTGTTGTATAGTTTGTAAATGTAACCACAAAAATGCTGTCACTTCATGCACTGCACATACGATTCATGTAAGACTTCAATGTAAGGTCCGGTGTACATGTACACAGATTTCTATACTACATTTGGACATGGGATAAAAAACAAAAACATCACAAGTCGGACACTGGCAGTTATACTTAACCTGTGTAGTCAGGCACTGATTAACTGTGTGATCATTTCAATTATTTTCCACTTTAGGAACACACCGCTGACCTGAAGCAGCGAATCGAGGCCCAGTTTAGTGACCTCCACCAGTTCCTTTACCAAGAGGAAAAACTTCTGCAGGTGAAGCTGAAGACAGAAGAGCGAAGGGAGCTGATTCGTCTGGATGAACACAAGGCTCTGCTGTGCGTGGAGATCTCCCGCCTGCAAAAGGCCGTCCATGAGATAGAGGAAAAGCTGAAGGAACAGAACCCGTTCACTCTGCTCCGGGTGAGTTCTGCCTCCACACATGATAAATAAAGTCCATCTGGAAGTTGTTAGCAGCATAATGATGAGTTAGCCCAAAAGATAATTAAGGCAGAAAATGCTGCACTTTTGGTTTTAAACTCATTACTTTTCATGACCATTTATATCACATGAAAAAAAATGAGTTAAGAGACAGAATTTAGGGTAAAAGTTAACTTTATCCAAGCAGAACAGTAGATTTGTGAACTACAGATCAGATTGGACCCAACATTGAACAGAACTCAGGCAGGATGTGACTGTATGGATGTAAACACACTGAATTTTAAGAACTGGTAAAAATATCCTTTAATAACAATGGACTATGACATAATGTAGGCCAGTGAAATCACCTCCTGATCCTGGTGATAAAGGGTTTAGTTGAAGAAGGGGGCCGTTCTCTGGCCAACGCTACGGGACTTTCCCATCAGCCACAGGGAGATCCCACAGGGTGGAGAGCATGAGCACAGGCGCTGATGTAATGTGGAAAAGGCAGCTCTGCCTCTAAGATACAACAATCATCAGACTCCTTCTCCTTTTCCTGTGTTTATTCTTATTTCAGAGCATCAAAGCTTTGCTGCAGAGGTGAGTATGGGAAAACCATTTCCTGACTTTACTCCAGATGGTTTTTACTCCGATTTCCTCCTGTTATTGTTGTGTTCTTGCTTTTGTTGGCAGGCCATCGCTGAAGTTTGAAAAACCTGTGTTTACACCCCCCAGCCTGTGTGAAGGGCGGTTTGCAGGGCCTCTGCAATACAGAGTGTGGAAATCCATGAAAGGAAGTATTTACCCAGGTACTGTTAGTCTCACTGTGACACTGTCTAGAGTGGGTAATAATAATAATAATAATAATAATAATAATAATAATAATAATAATAATAATAATAATGATAATAATAATAACAATAATGAATTGCATTTATAAAGCACTTTTCATCCAGCAGAATCTCAAAGTGCTACAGAGAGAAAACAGTCCAATGAAACATAAAAATACTGAATCAGGAATAAAAGACTAGGCGAATAAAACAGAGCATCATGGTTGGCCATAAAAAGCCTGTGGGTCATTCCATCCCAAATCAACCAGATTTCAGAAAGTACCTCGCACGACCCCCTCAGAAAATTCTGAAAAAATTCACACTTGTTCACCTACCAGATAAATGAACACATCCAAAATTTTAATGTCATATCTGTAATAGTTTAGGAGATACAGCACTTTGAAAATTAATGCTTTTTTTATTTTTATTTTGCAAATCTGCTTTTCAGTCAACTTTGAGGAGCTGTATCTCCTTAGGTATTCAAGCCACACTGCTGAAACTTACTGTCTGGGGTGAAATCCCCCTGAAAAGACCATATTTTGCATCAAAATAATTGTAGGTGCCTTCATGTTTGGTCCATGAGGCCTTGAAATCAGGCGAAAAGGCTAATTCTTCAAAATGTCCTCTCTCTTCAGGCTTGCACTGTGCCATAATGGATGAATGTAGAGACCAGTTTTTTTTTTGCATGGATTCTTATGGTCAAGATGCAACAATATACTGCAAAAAGACTACATTTCAATGAAAAGTGTTGCTGTGAGGCAATGAATAAAATGGGTCGATTTCAGTTTTTCACAAAAATACTCTTTATTTGAGCACCCATATTACCATGTGGCCAATTAATGAAAATTTTGAAATTTTTACCATGTCTTCATATGTGTTTCAAGATGTTGTGCACAAAATTTTAGCTTTGGGAAAGAACTGGTTCTATTTTTAATATTTTTTTTTACTGCATAACTGTATTTTCTTCAAATTGTATACAAATGTAGGTGTAAAAGGCATTTTTAACAGTATAATGGCACTGATTATGGCACAAGTTATGATAATACTTGAGATATTTGAACTAGGGTGTGGAACTGCATGGTGGTTCAGATAGAATAATTATAGATTTCCCAGAACTGGCTCAGGTTGATGCCTGTAGTAGAGACTTCTCGGAAATTGGATAGAGCTGGTCAGTTGACCCAATTTCACCAGGGTCAATGACATTAATGTAGCTAAGATTTCCTATCTGGTAGGTGAACAAGTGTGAATTTTTTCAGAATTTTCTGAGGGGATCATGTGGGGACCATTGGTTGAATTGCCATGGAATGACCCCTGTCTAAACAGGAATGT
This sequence comes from Sphaeramia orbicularis, assembly GCF_902148855.1. Classification (NCBI taxonomy): domain Eukaryota; kingdom Metazoa; phylum Chordata; class Actinopteri; order Kurtiformes; family Apogonidae; genus Sphaeramia; species Sphaeramia orbicularis. The sequence goes on along the minus strand of NC_043968.1, from coordinate 71,925,672 downwards.
TTTAGCCCCTTTTTGAGGGAGTCCAGTGACTGAGGAGCTCTGATGTGGTCAGGGAGGGAGTTCCAGATACGGGGGGCGGCAGAGGAGAAGGCCCGGTCACCCATGGTCCGAAGTTTAGTCCTGGGGGGGGGGGGAGGTTGGTGCTGTGGGGCCGGAGACTACAGGTGGAGGAGTGAGGGGTGAGGAGGTCCTTGTGGTAGTCGGGGGCGTTATTATGGAGGCACTTGAAGGTGATGAGGGTGGTCTTATAAGTAACTCTGAAGGGGATTGGTGGCCAGTGGAGCTTATGGAGAATGAGAGTGATGTGTTCTTGTTTGTGGGTCCATTTGAGGATTCTGGCATCACTGTTTTGAATGGACTGAAGTTTTTGCAGCTGTTTTCTTTGGGATCCCATAAAGAAGGGTATTGCAGTAGTTGAGCCTTAGGTATGAGATTCTGTAGAACCAGAACCAACTGGAACAAACAACCTCCCAGATGTTGGTGCCAATTTCATAGAATGTGCAACAACTGTGTATAAAAAGGGAAAACACACTAAACTCAAATGTTCAGATCTAATTTCAGAAAATAAATATAATTTTCATCCTTCTGTTTTCATCTGGGTGTTTACGATGTGTGGTTTTAAAAACTATTTAAGTCAATCCCAGCTTTCATCAGTGTAAATGTGAACTATTACAGATTGGCTCAAGTCATTGTATGTTTTTTTTTTTTTTTTGTTTTTAGTTCCAGCATCCATCACCTTTAACTCCAGCACCGCCAACCCATGGCTCAGCCTCACCTCGTCCCTCACCTGTGTCCGGTACCAGACCTTTAACCACACGGTGGAGGACAACCCCCACAGGTTCAATGCCGCCCTGTCTCTGCTGGGCAGTCAGGGCTTCACCCACGGCCGTCACTACTGGGAGATCGAGGTCTACAGCAGCACCGTGTGGACTGTGGGCGTGGCCAGGGAGTCGGTGCCCAGGAAGGGGGTCATCAAAGCCCTCCCCGCCAACGGCTTCTGGACCCTGTCCCTCTCCTATGGGATCCAGTACATGGCTGGAACATCGCCCCCTACTGTCCTGTCTCTGGAAGAGCCACTGGCCAGGATTGGTGTTTACCTGGACTATAAGAGAGGACTGGTGTCGTTCTACAACGCAGAGAGCATGACTCACCTGTACACCTTCAAGGAGATCTTCAACGAGACTCTGTACCCGTATTTTAATCTGGGTTTCCTGGATAAAGTACATGAAAATGAGCCTCTTAAAGTTTTCTTGCCAAAGATTTAATAAGCTGTGAAAAAACAAACTTAAAAACATCACGACAAACTGCAAAGGAAAAGAAACCATTTATACTTTTTTATTGTATATGTGAAGATACAAAGTTGATTAGTTCTCAATAGCAGATACTAGAATCATCTGTCAAATAGAATCACATTTCCCTAATTTTTTTTCTAATCTTTTTTCTAGACAACATGTATATACTTTGTTTCAGAGAAGTAATGTTTCAAAGAAGAATGTAAAACTGATGATTTCACTGTTGTTAATTCATTATAATACTGTATTCCAATAATCAGTACTGTGATTTTATTATTTTCATCAGTGAAATGTCTGATATGATACAAATGATTGCATTCAAGGACTGTAATTTTTAATTTGTGCCAATGGTTCCAATGGAAAAAAACCCCAAAAAATCTGTTATACATTGAACATGTCACTGTTGAAACTTTTATTAAACCAGCTGTGGTTACTGATCAGTGTGTAACTCAAACTTAATTATTTATCTTATTACCTTCGCCAAGGAGGTTATGTTGTTGCCAGCGTTGGTTTGTCTGTCTGTTTGTCCGTCTGTGTGCAAGATAACTCAAAAAGTTATGGACGGATTTGGATGAAAATTTCAGGAAATGTTGATACTGGCACAAGGAACAAATGATTAAATTTTGGTGGTGATGGGGGGGCACTGATCTGCCTTGGTGGAGGTCTGCGCTCTCTGAGTGCTTTTCTAGTTAATATTATGTAAGTTCTTCAGTTCAGCAATGGTATGTATTTGAAATGAAGATGCAAAGTATTAGATAAACTTAAGAAAATTTGTTCATTTGTTGTGTATTTTGTCAGTACAGACAGAAAACAGAATAATGCCGTTTCACCCATTTCTCTGTATTTTATCTCTACTTATATCATGTCAAAGAAAAGGTATTAGATTATTTTAAACAGAACAACAGCCAATCAAAGAGTCATCAACCCATAAAGACCCAGAGCTGCTTTTGTTGTAGTTCCTAAATGATTTTTTTTTTGCTCTTTTTAACCTTTCTTAAGTGATTTATCACCATTTATTATGATATCATATATTTACTTAGGTATTTTCCTGTATTTAATTTATTCATCATGTAGATGTTCATTAAAACTCAGATTAAAGTTGAGGGTTATAATTCTATATAATTTAATTGTATATATAAAATTACATATTATATAATTATATTATATATATTGATCATATAATTTGAGGGTTATAATTATATATCAGAGGCAGAGAAGACTAAAGAAAAAGTGACTAATTCAGCAAAGAAATCACTAACTGAAAATAAACCAAGTGTCTCCATCCAGTATCATTGATCCAGCTCCATGGATTTTACTGGTGAATCAGTGTTGTAGAAGATGGCGGTGAGTCCACGGTAACTACAGAGCCTCTGAACGTCCAAATAAATTCTATCCAATGACCATGAAAAGATGAGAAACTGCATTTTACACCAATTATTTACATAATTTAATTATTTCATTAAATATAATATAATGTAATTTAATCAATTAATTACATTAATCATTTAGGATTAGTGGATCAACAGGTATTAAACAGTTTACATCAGTATTTGCTTTTGGTTGATGTTGGATGTTTGGGTCTTTATGGGTTACTTCACTAAAAAACATGTTTCAACTGAAAAAATGTAAAAAGTTGTTAAAGGACAGCACAGATATACCTGGAAATAAATTATGAAAATAATTGATCATCTGTCATTT